>NC_071115.1:16790000-16875000 GCF_024256425.1 Clarias gariepinus
AATCGCCTTTTTGCCCCCCATTCTAGTGTTTGGACTGAACTTCAGCAGATCTTGCTACATTTCGTGCTACACGTCTTACCATTTCTACATGCCTAAATGCATTGTGATTAGATATTTACATTTATGAGCAGTTGAACAGGAGTGCCTAAAGAGTGTAAAAACCATAAGTTAAAAACTCTGCATCTTATCTGCAGATTTGCTAACTTTTTGTAAAGGGCAGAAACCCGAGCTCCAGCCTCAGACAGGATGATGCCTATCCTAGGCAAGTCATCCACAATGTTTGCATCAGTATTATTACACTTAACTAGCTCACTATCTCACTATACTTAATATGTGAGCTTCTATTTTGCACGCCAGAAAGGTTTTTCATTAACTTTCACTTTATCATTTATCCTTAAGGAAGTTTCACACACTGTGTAAAGTTGCACAACAAGTTCCTGAGTTGTTTAACAACTGCTGCACATGCAGATTTTAAATATATTTTATATACAGTATATAGTACTGTGCAGTCTTGTTCTTCAGCCATCCTGAATATATCTTTAGTCCAGTCTGAAAATATATAAAATATTTATGAATATGTGTGTATGTGTGTGTATGTATGTGTATGTGTGTGTGTGTGTGAGTGTGTGTGTGTGTATGTGTATGTGTGTGTATGTGTGTGTATGTGTGTGTGTGTGTGTGTGTGTGTGTGTGTGTGTGTGTGTGTGTGTGTGTGTGTGTGTATAAAGTGTGTGTAAAGTGTGACAGATGATCAGGCTGGTAATTAGTTCACTGCTGATGCTGAGTGGTTGGAACAGACGAGAGGGGAAATGAGGTTGCTGCTGAGGTTGTTACAAATACTGTAAAACATTTGTTTTTATTTGTTAAATTTAATCTACATTTCATTAAATTTACTCTAATATGAAGAAATGAGTAATGGATTTGTATTCCTATTTCTATTTTTTTACATAATAAGACTGTAAGGTTGGCGCGTCTGAATATTAATTAAAGATTTGGTGGACATGAGTTGAGTAATAGAACACATCAAGATGTTTGTTGGAATGTATGTCTGTCTGTGCATAGCTCATGTCAAAACTACTGAACAAATGTAAATATATAAATATTATATATCTGATGGGGTTTTCACGACTGTATAGGCTTTGTTTCATTGCAATCAGCCCCACGTGAAGAGAAGGTTTGCTACTTTATAATTTAAATGGGAAACGACCTTACATCATAGACCTTTAAAGAAGCTCAAAATTTATCAGATGGTTCTGTAGTTTTTTTAATACACGCTTATGAGTGTGCAACTTAAATCTGCTTTATAAACACAATCTCACTTCTTTATTTTGTGTACTTTACAGTAACGTAAACATTTTTGTTCATTCTAAAATGATAAATATATAGCTCTGAGGGAAAAAAATAAGAGACCTATGCATATTAATCAGTTTCTTATGCTTTTTTTATTTTTATTACAGGTGCATGTATTTTGTTTAGCTTTGACTAAATAACATTAAGAAATTTAGTATCTGGTTTAATAACCTCGATTTGCAATTACAGCTTTCATGCGTTTTGGCATGCTCTCCACCAGTTTTTCACATTGCTGTTGGGTAACTTTATACTACTTTTTTTTTTTTTTTTTTTTTTACAAAAAATGCAAACAGCTCAGCTTTGCTTGATGGTTTGTGACCATCCATCTTCCTCTTGATGACATTCCAGAAGTTTTCTGGAGTAAATTGCAGTGGTAGTTGTTTTGTTATTTTCAAGAGCTGTACATATATATTTGGACAAAGTCAATCTACTTTTAGTCTTTAAAGGTTCAAGTTCATGTCAATGCATATGAATAACATTCTTTTTTTGTAGGTAATGAAACATATTTTAGTGTGTGTGTGTGTGTGTGTGTGTGTGTGTGTGTGTGTGTGTGTGTGAGATGATTCATGCTAAATAATGTATTATTTGTAAAAAAAAAAATAAATAATTTTTGGATACTATTATCGTGTGTGTGTGTGTGTGTGTGTGATTTAGGCCACTGTGTGTGACTCTGGTGTTCAGCACTAAAGGGCAGAGGTACTTAAGAGTGGGATTGGCTGTGCCTTTATTCGGGTCTCTGGATTGCCTGCGCAGAATGGTGGCAGATGAGGGCAAGATTTCCCCAGACCAAGTGAGCATACATACACACGCGCACACACACACATAATAGTTCACTTACTTTTACTTTCCTTGGCCCTATATGGATTAAATTGAGTTCCACTATTAAAAAGTGTTATTACTCTACAGAACATCTAGTGCTTTGCTTCTACATTAAAAAGAACAGGCTGTAGTTCTAAATAAACCGGGTTTTATGTGTTCACGTTCAAGCCCACTAAGCTTATTGTCTGGGCCAGGGACAAACCCCCAAGGCAACCCACATATACACAACCTTATTCTTATGCCATATTCAATGTTCCTTAAAGAATGCTGCCATCTAACCTGTCTTCCACCCCGACTTCTTAACCAGTGTGGTGTTGTGACACACAAGATACAAATCCAAAGCCATTATTTTAAGTGTGTAACAATGAGCACAGTGAGTCATGAGACCAAGCAAGCAGTCAAGAGTGCATACAGCAACATATGCTGAAAATCCAACACCGAAAAAATATCTATTCCTGCATTAGTGTCTATACCTCACTGTGTAGTAATGTAGAAGAATAACTAAGATTCAGAAGCCTTGTGTCTCAGGCTGATGCACTTGAGAGCACATGTATGTGAAAGCATGTTGAAAATACAGACATGTCAGAGTGTAAACCGAGTCCCAGCTTCCTCCGTCGGTCCCCGTCATCCTTTCTCTCCTACTATTCAGCTCTCTCCCTTTGTTTATTGTTCAAGTGTGCCAACTGTGCCACTGCCTCTGATATTGAAGTGATAAATCATTCAATTTATTTCAGTTCATTACTACTTGGTGTAGCAGCTGGGTACAAGCACTGAAACAATACGGAGACTGAAGTTTAGTCATTATTGATAGCGCTTTTTGCAGAGCTCAAATGAATGTGCAACGGATTTAGCAGCTCCATTAATGTCCCGTAAGCAGAAATTAGCAGGCAATTAAACATATTTATAAAAGCCATTAATTAAGAGTAAAATTATTTCACACTCACTTATTTTGTTAATAAGTAGTGGGGTTGTGCAGTGGTTAGAACTGTGGCCTCGCTTCTCAACGGTCGAGGAGATACACGATTCTTTCAGGTACTCCAGTTTCCTCCAACAATGCAAGGATTATTGGTATTTCAAAATCGCCTGTAGTGTGTGAGTGTACAGACTGGCACCCCATCCAGGGTGTATCCCGCCTTGTTTCCAAAGTCACCTGGGTGAGACCCTGTATGATATAAATGAGAGAGTGAGCGAATATTTTCAAATAAAAAGCACTTTTTTTAGACTAATATGTCTTCCCTTTTTTTTTTCTCTTTTCCCCTAGGTGATTCTGACTGAAATTTACACTACTGGCTTCCAGCGTTCTTTTTCTGATGATGATGACTTGACCAGCATTGCAGAAAATGATGTCATTTATGCCTTCCAAGCCCCGCCCCTTTACATCAGGGGTGGATCCACTAGAATATCAGGTAACTACAGAAATATAATCACAGACACAGGGATGATGACATTTTGCAGTTATTCACGTGCTGTATTTTTTATTATTGTAAGTGGATCTGTTCTGTCAATGCACAGCGGTTACATAAATAAGAATTTGGAATGAAAGCAGAATATACTGTACACTCTCAGGAAAAGCCAGTTCCTCTCGTCACAAGGGGTGGTACCATTATGTCTACGTCATTTGTGCCTTAAGTTTTTGTATTGTACCTGATATTGTAATTAGCATTTACACTAAAGCTTTAAAGGTACATTGACGATTCAGCTCTATACCTTCAATTACTATTTACTTGATTTCATATTTCCAGGTTAAATCTACATGCTTATACTGTACCCTTAATGGAAACAAAACAAAGTACAGATTGGCACCTTGTCATTTCTGACGGTGTATAATATTTCCAAGGTTTAAATGTAGACTTTTCATCTGTCCGCATCACTTTCATGGAGCACAGCTACCCATTCACACGAGACAGTATAAAACGAGGCAGCATGGCCTTGAGCTCGAGGCACGATCTAGCATTGAAGATCAAACACAGGTTTTTTTTTTTAGGAAGAATAGCAGCTCTTCAGAAATCCATTCATCTCGCATATCAAAGGTACAACACAAAGATTCACCTAAATGCCAACAGTCTACATTTCAAGTAAAGTATCAAATCACTAAACACGCTAGCTGTGAGGTGTGGCCTCCACAGATCAGACTCGTTTGTCCGGCATGTTCCGCAGATGCTTGATCAGATGGAGATCTGGGTTATTCGCAGGCATAACTTATGAACACCTGTCATGTTCCTCAAACCATTTTTCAACTATTCTTGAATAGTTTTTTGCAGTGTGGCAGGGTGCACTATCTGGCTGAAGGATACCAGAGACCATGGTCATTAGTCGATCCTGTTGCAACAAAGGGGTGTATTTGGTCTTCAGCAGTCTTTATTTAGGTGTTATTTGTCGAAGGACCCAAGGTTTTCCAATCAGACCAGGCCACCTTCCATAGCGCCATGGTCCGGTTCTGACACAGTGCTTTCAGCAGTGGACAATCAGCACTCTGTCCTCTCAGTACACGGCGAGTGGCAACGCATTTCGTGTTCTGATATCTTTCGATCGTTGCTTGGGCACTCTTGACCCTGTTGCCAGTTCACCAGTTGTCTTTTCTTTCCGACTTGTCTGTAGCCATCCTGATTTGGCCCTACTGAAATTCGTTAAACTTGCCCATTGTTCCTCCTTCCAAAACAGCAAATTTAAGGAACTGACAGTTTACATACTGCCTAACATATCTCACCCCTTAACAGGGCTATTTAAATAAGACTCCATCTGTCAGTAGTTTTAATGTTATGAAAGTGTAAGAAAAATACATTATTGCTTTTTCTAGGCTGTCAAGGTTATACCGGTATAAGGTTGACTTTGGTATAATGACAGTCGTCTCCTGAGTCTTATCTCAGCACTTATGAATGGCCTGTAGGTCTTGCACATCCCGTTACCACAGACAGACTTGCCTGTGTTGGAGAGGAACAAAGAGCACCAGTATCATTCACTTTAGTAGTTTAGAAACCCCCATTGAACCCCTATACAAAGTGCTAACATTTAAAATGGAAGGTACATAAAAGTGACATAGCATTATGATCTGTTATGACCCTTAATAAGGTGATGTAGTGTTTATAGTGTTCGAAATGGGCTTTGTAACTCATTGTGCATCTGAAATACAAATCACTGCAGTGATAATGTCACCTTATGCACATTACTGTCTCAATATACTGTTTTTAAAATCTCATAAATTGAACACACTTGTTTTTTATTAATATTGTTTTTATAACATTACAGCAAGTTTTCCTGAAAATGCTATTCAGTCTATATGTAAATTTATTTCAGTAAGCATTGACGTAAGTATTTATAAATGTTTTATATCTTTAAGTAGGTTTTATATAGCCATATGAACTAAATATGAATTTCAAAATTAATAACTGATAAACAGCTGAAATAGTATAAATGATTGCATGAAGTGCCTGAATGAACACCACCTTTAAATAATAAAAAAAAAAAAAATGGATGTATTTAAATCAGAGCTGTCTGTGTGACCGTCCCCATGTGGTATACATGACAACCTATTTTTTTTTTCATTTAACACAAACATTACTCATGCACGGCGAAGCCAGGACCGATCCATGTTTTCCTCTACTGTCTACACCAGATATACACACAAACACAGACGTCCTTCTCTCCTGCGTTTGTGCCATTCATAAGTGCCGTGCTTCACTGAAAGACAAACACAGCGTGCATGGCGATGGCGAAGAGACTTTACACCTGCTGAAAGGCCCCCGTAATTACAGCCGGCTCCACTGTATTTACATGCGTGCCTAAACCTGTGGCACATGTTTACTAGGAAGAGACAGATACAAGGAGGCTGGAAGACGGAGTCGGAGACGGAAGGATAGCATTCCGAGCGCGCCAAGTGTTGTTATTCTTAGCTTCTTCCACCCTTCAAGACTTCTGGCTGTCTGAAAGCTGCTCCTGTAATATTGCTCTGCTTAGTGTGTGAAGCCAGCTTGGGTTTTGGGATCGTCCTTTGTCCATTCCTTCGTGGACTGAGACACAGGATAGCCCTATGGGGGGTCCAGGTGTTTAATTAAAGATCTGACAGTTTTGGCTCATGCTGACACTCGGCACAGAGGAGCTCTCAGGCAGCTGTGAGGGGATTTGGACTGACACTCAGTGTTAGTCACTGAAAGAAAAGGGGGACAGGATGAAGGTGATGTGCCATTGATTCTTCAATGTACTTTGATAGAGTTGTGAGGTAATTAATATTATTCATCACGAGGTGTTCGATGCAGGTAACACAGTTGAAAGGTTGTAGTTTATCTACCTTTTTAAAAGTTTCAACACACACACACACACACACACTATTCTCAGTGTTTTATTGCACTGCAAATTTCTTCTCGACTGGGTCCTTTTACCACATGGGACTGTTTGTTCACTTTTAATGAAGTACTGTGTCATTTTTAGAGCCTTGTTGTCATTTTTAGAGCCCCTGCTGCCTGTGACGTAAATCTTAATTGCCGTAAAAAAAAAAACATTTGAACTTAAAGTTAATGTGACCAACAATACAGCTTGTCATGGTACAGACGAAAACTTTGTGAGGGCTCCTGTCTCCCTTACTCAAGGGCCCAGCAGCAGCAAGTTGGTTGGTGGTGGTAGGGTTTGAACCTGGAACCTTCTGCTCAGTAATTCAACGCTCTAACCATTAGGCTTCCTCCTGCTCCATCTCAGTTACATGTGTTTCTTTTCCAAGCTGTTACCACCATGTTTAAAGCAGACAATAGTAGAGGATATGTCCGTTTGGTGTAGCATTAGAAATTACTGAAACTGTTGGAAGAGGGGCTTAAACCTGTTCCAGCATGAAAGCATGCACAAATCAATACGGTTTGACAAGATTAGAATAGAAGAACTCGAGTGAATGACACAGGGTACTAAACTCAACCCCACCGAACACCTTTGGGATGAACTGGAACGCTGAATACATGCCAGGCGTCCTCACCTGGCGTCAGTGCCAAGGCAAAAGGTCTCTCCCCTCATCCGAGGTGAGCATCTCTTACTTTAATATGAGAGAGCCATCTCCATCCCAGCCACTTCACCCTTTTTAGCCAGTATGGATAATGCAAAGAAAATATTTCTCCTGCAAATATGCAGCTGTTATCTCTGCTGGACAGCTCTCCTACTCGATGCATCCTGAAACGAGACGCGCCCTTGAAATGGTTTTAAATTAAAGCCAAAATGTGGGCACAACTCTGACTGTGCTCATGCGTAGATTTTATTGCCAAAATTAGCAACCCAGGTATTCAAACATCTAGGTATATAATAACAGGCATTCATTAAATGCAAAAACACAACAATATTGAAATTGTTTAATGGTACCTTTTTTTATTGTTTTGTTTTTCTTTAGCATATTGGTGTAAACTGTGTGTTTGCTAGAGCTGACCCATGTATACTATTGTATTGCGTTGTCATAGTGGTATTTTACTGGAAGTGTGATTTGCTGGCCTGTGGCTTACATTTTATGTATAAATTTGAACAGCTCTTTAATGTTGCATTGTGTTACTGAAGGCAACATCCTTCAAGAATCCCCCCAACACCCCTCAGTATATGTGAGTATGTACAGTAGGACATTGCAATAAAAAAAATTATATGTGTATGTATAGAGATGCATACCTGGCCACATGCCATGAAAGTCATATGACCCTCAATCATTTTGATTTTATGTCTAACATGAGAAGGAAATGGACAAATGGCAGCACATTGACCTGATTTAAAGAACCACTAGAACACTTTATTGCAATAGACCAGGAGACCCTTCTGTGTTATCATGAACGTGCTTCATCTCTCAAATCTGTCCAGAATGACTTGGAAGTTAATCGTGCAGATTGTTGTGCATTGATGTATTGAAGGAAGCACGTGCTGTTTTTAATATATATATATATATATACAAGAGCGAATGAAGGTTTTGCTGACAAAATGATATATTCTAAGCACTGGATATTATGTTGTTTTATATATTTATCCTTAAACTGGATTGATAAAGATTGGAAAAAAAGGCATCTGTTCAGATTCAGTGAACTCGGACTACATTTACATTTAGGCATTTGGCAGACGCTCTTATCCAGAGCGACTTACTTTTTTTTTTTTTTTATCTCATTACACATCCGAGCAGTTCAGGGTTAAGGGCCTTGCTCAAGGGCCCAACAGTGGCAACTTAGTGGTTGTGGGATTTGAACCTGGGATCTTCTGAACTAAAAAAAAAAAAAAAAAATGTATAAAAAATTTTTTTTAAAATGTGTTTGAGTTACTGTAGTCTTTCTGTCAGCTCCAAACCAGTCTGGCCGTTCCCCTGTGACTTCTCAGATTGACAATGCACTAGTGTGTATGAACTCTGTAGACTGTTGTTGATGGAAATGTTCTAATGGAGGAAAGTATCGGTAGTTGCTTTGCTAATGTACACCAGAAAGCATGTAGCCGGAATTGCACTACTTGGCCAAGGAAATGTCCCGCAAGGATTAAATTATTGGCCTGCATCAAGGAAAGAAATTAAAATGTTAAGAAAATTAAGGTTAAAAACAGTCTAGCACATTATTATAACCTGGTTGGATAGTGCTGAACCATGAAATGAAAAAAAATAATCAACGACCATGATTGGAGATCATTTAAAATCTGGGTTAAGGTGCATCATAGCTATGTTTAATAGTGAAATTAAGAGCATTTCCACACACTCAGTTTGTAACTGAACAGCTGTGCGGCCGTAAGAAAATAAGTTGTTAATGAGGCTAATCAGAAAAGGCTACAGTTTGCACAAAGATTGGAGTTTGGAGCAATGGAAAAGGTCATGTGGTCTGATGAGTCCAGATTGACCATGTTAAAGAGCGATGGGCGCGTCAGGGTGAAGTGATTCACCCATCATGCATAGTACCCAAAGCTCCAGCCTCAGGAAGCGGTGGTATGATCTGGGGTTGCTTCAGTTGGTCAGGTCTAGACTCAGTAATGTTATGTGGCTAAAGTCAGCTGACTAACTGAATGTACTGAATGATCACGTTATCACATCAATTCATTTTTTTTTTCATCCCTGATGGCACAGGCATATGGCAGAACCCAACTTAGTTCTTGGAGCGTAAGGAATAATTTTTCACACATGAATTGGCCACCACATTGTGCGCTATAATCAAAACTGAAGGCAGTTGAACAAAATATTAGTGTGCAACGTTTTATGGCCCACACGTTGTTTTGTGATTCAGTGATATTCTGGGTTTAACACCTGCATTTGTATTCGACAAACAGTCATTTGTTGTTCCATTTCGAGACTGTCAAAACTCTCACAAAGGATTCATAAAGAAAGGACATATACAGTCTTTCTGAAAAATCTGCTGTTATCACTTTGCTTACATAAAATCAAGGTTGCTCCTAAGCAAACTTTACTCTAGGCAGTTTATTAAGCAGATTTTTCACACCTTGTGTGAATAATGAGAGTACATAACAAGTCTCGAATGAGTCAGTTAACAGAAGCGGTCGTGAGATGTCCTGACTCTAATTTGTCTTCTCTTCCCTGTCTCAGGCTACCACCACAGTCTCCCGTCTTCCCCTTACTCCTCGTCTGGGCCCGAGGCTCAGAGACTGGCTGCGTCTGGGGCTCTCTCCTCCGAGTTCCTCAACCACGGGGGTGGAACAGCAAAGATTCTCCTGCTGGTGTGTAACGCAGCTGGAGCAGGTCAACAAGCTGTAAGGTGAGGCATGTAGAACCACTTGTACACTATTTTACACCTAATGTACGGTATGCTGTGCACATTTCGTCTCTGTGATGTGAAACCCCAATCACTCACTTTAGAAAAAGACATGTGCATGTGCAGACTTTTAGACAAGTTAAAATCTCCTGTGTTACATTTTTCTGGAAGCCTTTTTTTGAGATCCAAACTTGTTGCAGCTCTTAAACTGTACCTGATTTGCATGTGACGATATTTGTTATTTGTTAATTAACTGCATGCACTGAGATTCTTTGTCAGTCAGGGCATTCATTGGGGAGTAATACAATATAATATAGATGAAACCCGGACTGTAGAAAGTCAGTAATAATCTGATGTGACATATTACCTGGTGTACCCGATGCGAGAAAAAAGGAATATGGATCGACTTTTATCCTAGTTGCATTGTCAGTTCTTGAAACGTTTCGGATGAACTTGAGTTAGTAGCGTGAACCATCAGCTAGCCTTTAGTCAAATTCCAGTAAGCTTAAGATCAAGAGTCCCCTGTCATTTCCTTTCTACTCCTAGTAACAGAGGAATAAAAAAGAAAACAAGAAAGAGAGAAGATCGTTGTAAAGGAGGGTGTTCATCAAGTGAACATTTGTGAAGAAACTTCAAGTCGTCCTTTTATGCTATTGATAGACCTTTCAGCCTATAAGGAGAAATTCATGAAATTCAAAGAACTGACGAATCAGGAAAACAGGTTAATGTATAATGAAGGGACAGAAGATGGCCATTATTTAGTATGCATGAATTATTTACATGCAAGAAAAAATAAGATAATGTGTAAAAAGAAAGGTTAGTACTTTCATGTGAGGGTTCGGTTGCAGCCTCTCAATGGAGTGCACGGAGTTTGTCCCGTGCTTGGTGGGTTTCCTCCAGGTACACCAGTTTTCTCCCACTGTTTCACAGAGTGGTTGTGTGCCCTGCAATCGTCTGGCACTTTGTCCAAGGTGTTCCCCAGCTAGTGCCCTGATGTGATCCTGTACAGGATAAGGGACAAGTGAGGGAACAAGTTAGTTAGTAATTCTTTCTGTGAGTGTTAAGATGTGATGGCACTGATATCAATGCAATGATGTCTAATGCCTTGGCTAACTACTGATCTACAAAATATCAAGCATAACAGCGTTAATGTGATGACATCCTGATTATTATTCTGAGTTAGAACCAAAACATTCAGATGAGGAGGTGAGGAACCTAAACAGAAAAGAGATCAGTGGTTTGTCAAATGGAATTATGGATATATAGGTAACTATTTACCAAAGACATGATGATGAAACAAGTTTAAACCAAAAGAGACAACTCACACTTTACTTGTTAACAGGGCTGTAGTGAAGCGAAACACACTTAAATGGCAAATATGCAACTCTTAGATTTGTGAATTATAGTTTACCTATTAACGGCACAGTGACATAGTAGTTAGCACTTTCGCCCTGCACCTCCAGGTTCCGGGTTCGAGTCCCGCCTTGGGTCTGTATGCATGGAGTTTTCATGTTCTCAGAAACATCTGCTTAGGCGTGTACAGAACTCACCAAGCATGTTCTCTCCATGCTTGGTGGGTTTTCTTCAGGTACTCCGGTTTCCTCCCACAGACCAAAGACATGCATATTAGGCTAATTGGCTTTTCCAAATTGCCCATAGTGTGTGAATGAGTGTGTTAGTGTGTGTCTGTGTGTGTGCCCTGCATTAAATTGGCATCTAGTCCAGGGTGCCCTACGTCTCCTGGGTTAGGCTCCAGGCCCCCTGCGACCCTGTACACATGATAAAGCGGTATAGGAGGTGAGTAAGTGAGTGAGTGTTTACCTACTGTACCTCTGACTCCGTTATTCCTAGAACAGCCTTTCAACAGCTCAAGTTATTCATATTGTTTTACCAGATCAAACCATAGTGTATTCTGTATTACTCTGCTTAATCAGTATTTACAGTACCTCAGCTGTCTACTGTGACCAATGACATCATCGCTTGTGTGAGCCAGTCGGATCAGTTAATGTTTGACAACATGGATACTTCTCGACTAATAATTATAGTCCTATGGATAGTGACCTTGGTGTTTATGTGCATGTGTGTGTATGTTAATTACATGTTGACATGCAAATGTATGCACTGCTTACTCCAAAAACAAATGTCCCCTTTGGGACAATAAAGTATATCTTAGGTTATCTTATATTATATGGAAATGGCAAGCTTCGTTCTGTCGATGCCGGCAAAAGACCTCGAATACAAAGTGAGAAAAACATCATCATCATAAGACTGTGGTGTGAATATGCTTTTATATTATTATACGACTAGCCAGGCAGTGATGTGATTTATAGTTTTTATAATAATCAACTTTTTTTTCTCATTGAAGTGCATGATGGATTGTTCAGTTGTTTGACTTGCGGCTTCTAAACCGCCTTTCATTAGTTTTTTATTCTAAATGGTGTTTAATATCAAAGTTTATATACTTCTATGTGCTACTATGTCTATTCCTTTCATGCTTTTTTTAAACAATGAATAGATATATGGATAGATAATTCCAATAGCTAGATTGATTGATTGTTAGATTGATGATTGATTGATTGATTGATTAATTGATTGATTGATTGATTGATTTTACTGTGGTACGTCATGGTCCACCTGTGCCCTGATGTGATCACACAATTTTGTAGTTTACCTGCCTCTTTTTTACAACTACAGCCCTGCTTATTTAATAATCAATATCGAGTGTGAGCCAGATGTAGGTACAGGAGAAGCCACAGGAAATAACATGGCTCGATGACATCTGAAATTACCGTTCAGTTCACTGCAGCTATAGCTCATCACACAGACAGCTCCTGGGACTCGCTGCTAAATGAATGTAATCTGCATGAGGTGAAAATTGCTATTTTAAGGTTGTGAAATGGTGAGCAATCAAAAACACACACGGGTGCTGTGGGCGTTGCTCTAGCAGCCAGTTAGCATAAAACTGGTTGTTCAGATATTTTCCAAACTCCCAAATGAGCTATCTAGCTATATATGACATTTGGAGGCATCCGGAGATGTCCAAACACACTAGGGGTTTTGTGTGACTTGTATTCATGTTTGGCCAAAAAAGCTTGTTTCTTTTACTGCCTTGTGTTAAATGGCAGTATATATCTCCACACACTAAATGGGCTTCAGTTTAGTTATGACAGGGAGCGAGGCATATCTGCATTATTGGATGTTGTGGAAAGCTGTCAGGTCCTTCAGCACACTCCCGCACTGACTTCCTGTTTTGACGTCAACATTTAAATCACCTGTGAAAATCATTCCAGGTTCACATGTCTGTGGGCTTATCTCTGATGACAAAAAGGTCAGCAGGTCACATGTCGGCTAAGAAGATTTATACACACTCCAGGAAAAGAAAAACTTTTATTATAACATTTAAAAGTTATATATTCCAAATAATATATCATAGTATTTTTCTTTTTCTGAAGTGTGTATACCATTTGGCACCTGGCAAAACTGACTTTATCAAGCCCACCACCAAAAAATGTGATCGTTCACTCCTGATTTGTTACAGGCAGAAGAATAGAGTGCAAAACTACAAAACGGACGCTAGTATTTGGCTAGTTGGACTTGTTTCATAATTCTTTGTTTGTTCTAACCTCCAAAATATATACAGTACAGCATAAGCCACATCTCGTCTGGATCCGTAGGCAAAATGTGTTTAAAAGCATAAATTACCTCATATGCTCAAATTAGTGGCCTCAGGCTTCATGGCACTTGTTTGTTCGCTGAATACAAGAACATTTCTTAATGTATCAGAACTGATGGTGTTGCATGCGGAGACGAGTTCCTATTTTAGCGCAACGATTGTTTTGAGCCGATTCTGGTAGATTACTGACTTCAGATGACCCCAAATAAAAAGTTGAATGGGTTTAAGCATGGTTGTAGTTCTGTTTTAAAGCCTTCTTGGGTCTGAATTAAACTGAATGTACAATTTCATAAAATGAAAAATGCATACAGTGGTGTGAAAAAGTGTTTGCCCCCTTACTGATTTCTTATTTTTTTGCATGTTTGTCACACTTTAAGGTTTCAGATCATCAAACACATTTAAATATTAGTCAAAGATTACACAAGTAAACAAATCATGCAGTTTTAAAATGAAGGTTTTTATTTTTCAGGGAAAACAAAATCCAAAACTACATAGCCCTGTGCATATCCATCTGCAGCAAGTCCATTTCTGAATGGCTGAAGAAAATCAAAATAAAGACTTTAGCGAAAAAAGTCAAAGTCCTGACCTAAATTCAATTAAGATGCTGTGACTTGACCTTAAAAAGGCGTTTCATGCTTGAAAACCCTCCAATGTGGCTGAATTACAACAATCCTGCAAAGATGAGTGGGCCAAAATTCCCCCACAGCGCTGTAACAGACCCATTGCGAGTTATCGAAAACGCTTGATTGCAGTTGTTGCTGCTAAGGGTGGCCCAACCAGTTATTAGGTTTAGGGAGCAAACACTTTTTCACACAGGGCTAAGTAGTTTTGGATTTTGTTTTACCTTAATTTAAAAACTGCATGGTGTGGTTACTTGTTATTTTTGATTAATATTTAAATGTGTTTGATGATCTGAAACATTAAAGTGTGACAAACATGCAAACAAATAAGAAATCAGTAAGGGGGCAAACACTTTTTCACACCACTGTATGTCTGTATGTATATATACAGTAAATATATACCTTCCAATAGGAAAAATACATAGAACATCACAGATATGTTCAGGCATGGTGATGTTCTTCAGAAGAACTGACAGAGTGATCTTCTATCCGTCCTCTCCCTTTTTCCACCTCAGTCCTTCTCTCGTTGCCTAAAATTACACACCACGAGTACATGTCAGAGAGTGCTTTCTTTTAAAATCAGTAGAGAGCAAGATGAAGGGAGGGGAAAGGCATCAGAACAGTTTATGGTTTGTTGTAGTTCATCACAGCATGGAACCACTGCAACTTTTACCGGCAGCGTGAAACTACCCAGCATTTTTCCCCACTCCTTTCAGACCGACTGGCTGTGCTCATCAGGAACACTCTTTCAAGACATTTCCTCTTTCATGCAAACGATATCCCGAGCCCGAGGATGATTCAGCAAATGCCACCTTGATTCACTGGAAGTTTTTAACCATCATTATGAGACTCGTGAAGCTTGAGGCTGCTAGATGCTCGATACTCGGGATAGAGAACTAACCTGAGAACACTTGCTGAAAAATCAAACCAATGGAAGAAGCATCAAAGCGTATGAGAGCAGAGGAAAAAGAGGTGCAAGGGACATCATGTGTAACTGTATCAGCTGTGTATCCTGGCACACAGAACCACATAGACTTGGACAGGGTTATCCTTTGACTTTGAATACGACTAAACTCAGGACACTATATGAAGGTCATTTCACTTATAAAGAGACACATTACTGAAAACAATATGCAAGCAGTGATTTGGGGATTAAACTGAAAGACGGTGTTCTTGACCCTGTCTGATTGTTTTTCCCATACAAAGTGTGTTTAAAATCATGACATGAACGAAGGAATATTTCGACAGGCCGAGAGTAAGAATCGATATAAGTGAGGACCTTTTCAAGTGCAACATGGAATGAAGCAATACAATCTGATCTCCCTGTTTTTATTTATTCTGCTTATTGAATCTCTGAGCCAGCCCGCAAGATCGAATGAAGATATTAACAGTGACGTTGAACGGAAGCTCACATTATTCACAGATTACGCTTTGGTGTTTCTGGAACAGTCTGTTCATTCGTTTCAGATCGTAGTCACAGTCCTGAAAGATCTGGTTACATATCAGCCTTAAAACACAAAGTGGCCTCGATGTACAGTAGGTAAAGGGTTTGAGTTTTTTTCCCTGTATTTTTCTCCTGTTTTTTTCTTCCTCTTTCTTCTAACCACTAGCTATTTTTACCTCATGACACCAGAGCTACCCATCGGCGAGTGTGAGGGTTAGTACAGGTTTCCACCGAGACACAAAGACATCCGCTGTAGCTTTCTGCTTAAATGCTGCTTATGCAACACCATGCAGATGAACATGCATGGAGATAAGGGAAAAAAAAAAAAAATTCTCTCTAGCAAGTGTCCCTCTGAATTGACAAGAAGCGCAGGGCTAGTTGTGCATTTTTGTACCCAAAATGCACAACTAATTATCCTCTCTTGGTCTCTCAGTCGTGTATGGCTAGATCGGTGTCAGGGTTAAACCTCTCAATCTAGATTGTTGCCTATGCATTAATATTAAACCTCGCCTCTGTTTCCACATAGGTTTGGTCCTCCATTCCTGATGAGAGAGGACAGGTCAGTGTCATGGGATCAGCTGCAGCAGAGCATCCTCAGTAAGCTCTACTACCTGATGATTAGTGGAGCACAGCCACAGGTAAACAGTTCCCTTTAAATATACTGTCTGAGGGTTCGAAGTTCAAGTCAAGCCAGGACTTGCGGTGGGATTTCAAATTGGGATTAACAGAAGACTTTTACAATAAGAACGTTATGGTGGTGAGACTCTTTGATGCAGTAACACAATTTAGGAGTACAATCGTTTTAACAAAAGTTGTATGTCCGTGAATGATAATCCCGGCCAGGGTGGCCCGGAGACCACTACAGGGCGCATCTGTTTTTGGAAACGCAAACACAATCATTCACAAACACCTGCATTTCTGTAAGGTGAGTACAACGCTGGGTACCGAGAGAGATCTCTGGCTTCGCTAATCTGCAGGGAGTTAAAGGAACGGATGGCCAGGATGTACGATCATGTATCCAGTGTTATTCTGCACAATCAAAAGTCCCGGTTGGACTTGAACGCCCCTCGTGAATTAACTTTACTGACACAATGATATGTTTGACGCTCAGCTGTCAAAGTATTTTAAACTTTCTGTATCCGCAATATTTTAGTAAAATTTCTGGTTATAAAAATTCCTTCCTCACAAGTCCAGTTCTTTTCCTGACCAGTCCAGGCATGAATTCCACAAGATCTGTTCTGTGGTTTTTGACACCAAGACATTAACTGCAGTTTCACAGCTTTACACTGTAAGATGTGAAGTGGAGGTCTCCATGGATTAGACTTATTTGTCCAGCACACCTCAAAAATGCTTGATCGGATTGAGATCTGTGGGATTTAGAGGCCATGTCAACACCTTGTCACCTCTTTGTCAAGTTCTTCAAAACCATTTCCGAACAATTTATTTATTTATTTTTTCCAGTGTGGCAGGGTGCGCTGTCCTGCTGATGGAGAACCCTGCCATTAGGGAATGACTTTGTCATGATGGAGTGTACTTTGTCTGCAGCAATGTTTAAGTAGGTGGTACGTGTCAAAATAACATCTACATGAATTCCAAAACCGAAGGTCTCCAAGCAGATGAGCCTCTGCCAGCTTGCCTTTTTCTCATAGTGCATCTAGCCATTGTCTAGAGCAATCACTCAGATCCTTTGTTTGCCCATTTTTTCAGCTTTTAACACATCGACTTTGAGAACGGTTTACTTGCTGCTTTACAGTATATATTCCACCCCTTGACAGGTGCCACTGTAACAGAATAATCAATGCTGTTCATTATAATGGTATAGTTGATCAGTGTATAATTATATTATACAGTCAGTATGTAGCCCGAAATCTGTTCCTTTACATAATATTCTATGGCTCTCTTTGTCTGGATCTACGGTAAGTCAAACACGAGGATGGATTATTATTTATTTATTTTTTATTTCTTTTCGTTCACAACCAATTTCAGTAAAACAAAGTAAGTTGTGCAACTTTATGGCTCTCCATGAAATTAATTACGTTCTTTTCTTTATTTCCTTTCGCTCACGGATCTCCGATTACCATTCATCATGCACAGCGAGTAGTGAGCTCTGACAAGGTGCATGGTAATTAACACATCACTTTTGGCAGAGTCAAGGAAACTTTTAAATTACATCAGTGTTGTATACTGTTGGAGCCTAAGGAATTGGCTTATGTTCATCTCAGCTTTATCATATGCACTGAGTTGGCGGTTTCTTAGGTATACACCCACCTTTTCACAGGTTATATAAGCAGATCTGAGAATATTGGTAGAAGTAACTTCATGAGGATCCTTTTTTTTCCTTAGGTGTATACAGCACTGTGCAAACATCTTAGGAAGCATATTATCTTTAGTATGAATGTTGTTTTATATGTTTAACATATTATGTACAAAATCAATTAATAGGTCCAAATTGAACTTTATTTTAAAATTATTGAATAAATAACAGCACAGAAGAATATTTGCATGCCTGTAAAGAAAGCAACATATTACATACAGATTAGGTTTCAGATGAAAAAAACATATAAAAGTGCACAAATCTATATCTATACCACTGATTATTTTTAAGCAAAGAATTTTCACACCAAATATGGACTGTGTTTATTTTATTACTCTTTATTGCATGGGCGGCACGGTGGTTTAGTGGTTAGCACTGTCGCTTTGCACCTCCAGGGTCCAGGTTCAATTCCCAGCCAGGTTCGATTTCCGCCTCTGTCCGCATGGTGTGTCTATGATCTACCTGTGGTTGGTGGGTTTCCTCCAGGTGATCGGGTTTCCTCCCGCAGTCCAAAGACACATTTGTATCCAAAATGTTTATTCCTTTAAATCTGTTTTGTGACGATGTCAGTTGCTACTATAGAAATTATACTAAAATTAATTAAAATAAAATAAAGTGCAGTTGAAAAGACACCAGCTAATTACCGTATCCTATTTCAAACATGTGACTGAGCAGGACTTTGTTTGAATAAAGTTCAGATATGCCTTATTGGGCGTGTGTGTGAAAGTACAAGATAAAAGAGTTCTTGCTCAGAGGTAATTATCATTGACTTTACAAATAAGAAAAGCTTTACTTTGTTCAACCCTAACTTACTATTTAAGCTGATTTTTGCCAGGAGCAAGCGTTTGCACGATATTAAATTACCCAGAATGAGGGGTTAAGTGATGTAACATCTGATTGATGTACTGTAATGAAAATACTAGTTGATTACTACAAATCAATCCGCAGTGAGTTAAAGGAACGTTACGACGTGGAAGGCCAGGCAGCCCGATCGTGACTCCGGTGTCCTGAGAAAACTTTCTACCTTGATGGTATCTAAGCAGTAGTGAAACGCATTAGTGTCGCTCTGGATTATACAGAGAAATAAAGGTGGTTTTACTCTTATAACTGCACAATCAAAGTTCTGGTTTGACTTGAACATCCCTCATAATTATTTGGATACTTTGATTTCAAACACTTGTACTTTTGTCACCTTAATAATTCTAATGTATGAATCTTCTGTTAATTAATCATTCTGTTATTATATAATAATCTGTTATTATTAATAAAAATGTTATACTTTTTGAAGCACCATCAAAAATTTATACTAACAATCATTTCTCCTAATGAAATAATATTAACATTAACTAGTATAGCGCTTTTAACAACACACATTGTCACAAAGCAGCTTTACAGGAATAAAAATTCTGGAACTAAAATGAAAAAAATGTCAGTACATCCCTAATGCACAGTGGTGGCAAGGAAAAACTCCCTGAGACAGAATGAGAAGGAATCTTTAAAAGGAACCAGATTTGAAATGCAACCCATCCTGATTGATTTGTGCAATACCACATAGTACAACCATAAAAACACCCTCTGTAACTTTGTTCTATAAGTTCTATAAATCCTGACAGCATGCCTCAAATGTCTAAAGATGAAATATTTCATGCATAATTTAGCTTGTGTTCATACTGCATTTTTTTTTTGGCAGCTCCAAACATATTTTCTCTTAGGTGAAGGGATTTTGGAGACTTGTTACTGTTTTTCCTTATGCTTGTCAAACCAGTCACTCACTCACTTGAGCCCTAAAGTTGTCATGCTGAAACACGGGAGTGTCAGTAATGCATTTTGCTTTGACAGAAAGTTCAAAAGACAGCCTCATAGTTTGGCCAACAATTTGACAGTTTGGTCGTATGCCAGGTTATAGTCGTCTGAATGTGCCACATGACAAGAAAGAGCTGCTGTTAATGGATGCCACAAATGCCACAGCAAAATCCCATCACTTCCATCATGACACCTCGGTTACAGGGTGCATCCTAATTCTCCATAAGCAGTCACTGCGCTCCATCTGCTGGATGCTGTAAGAAATACATGCAGATCTCTGGGAAGAATGTAAACATCTTGGACCAGCCCTTCTTATCTTTGCTATATTCGTGAAGTAGGCCAAATCTGCCAGGATTCCTGTACTTTTACCCTTTCAGAACATGTTGTTCATCTTTTAGTTTGAAGAATCATTGATTTGTATTAAAAACAAAATAATTCTACATCTGCCTTTTTAAGAAGTGTTCTTTCCTTTCTGTTTTCACTCTCTCTCTCTCTCTCTCTCTCTCTCTCAGCAGGAGTGCTTTTTTATCATTGAAGCTCAGCCATCAAAATGTTAAATTTTGTTTAGACAGGAGAGGAAATCAATTTCATTCTTGAATGAAGCAGCGTTTCATTTTGAAGAGTTCAGTAGATCGTTACAGAATGCGAAAGCACACACGAACAATTTTAAAAACAAGTATGATATCTGACTGCATACAGAGTTTTATATAAGGAAAACCAGAGCAAACAAATCAGAAATACAAACCAGTATTCAGAAATGCAAAACAGGCTGAGAGTCAGCTGACCTTTAAGCAACTGGCAATGTCAAACAGTGCACAAAAAACAAACAAACATTTAAAACGCAGAAACATCACTGGCAGAAGCAGAAGTGAGACTTTGCCATGTGTTGGTGAGAGTCTGGATTATTATCTAGAGCTTATCCTAGGATTACAGAGCATGAGGTGGGAATACACTCTGGATGCGTTGCCAGTCCTTCACATGGCACCATGCACACACAAATCTATGCATTCGTTCACACCTATGATCAAAGCAGCATTGCTAATCCACCTCACTGGCATGGGTTTTGGTAGTTGGAAGGAAACCAGAGAACCTGGAGGGAACAGGGATAAACTCTGCACAAACAGTAACCCACACTCAGGATCAAATAGAAATGGAACAAAGAGAAACGGGAAAAATCCATATATCACAATGTGGATAATTTCATAGCTTGGTACAATATACACAGATCAGCCATAACGTTAAAATGATCTACGTTTTGGGTTCCCCTTTTGTCACCAGGTTGGCTCTGGCCTCTCAGGGGCGTGGGTTGTGAGGGGGAACCTCTGTGGATCGGATTTGTTTTTCCTGCGCATCCTGTGGGTGCTTGATCGGATTGGGATCTTGGGAGTTTGGAGCTTGGGTTGGCAGCCTAAGGCTCTTTGCCCACTGGGTCCTGTGTGTGGTGGGCTGTGCACACACTGGGTGTTCTAGGGCTTTTCTGTCATGGCCAGCATTGACTTTAATAGGCAGTTTAAAAAAGGGGACAAGTAAATATAAATGACAGCAAACAGCATTACAGAGCCTGGGTGCATGCATCTGTCAGTGTGTTTGTATAATTATGGACTTATTTATTAAGTTACTTTTTCTTGTCTTTATTTTGCTGCAGAATAACAGAGTTCTGTTCAAGATCCGAGTCGTTGGGGGATCGGTGTCCTGTAGCTACTTGAGTCCTCAGGATGGACGTCCACTTCACCATCCTGCAGTAGACAGGTAAGAGAGGAGCATCCCGTGATGGTCGTTGGGAGATTTTTTAGAGTGAAATACAGATACAATATAGAGTTTAGTGATGGGTTGATGAATCCTTGCCGTCAGGGTTCACACACTATCAACAATAATATACATACAGAGAGAAAGTTTGTGCCGTAAACTTTCACTGTATCCCCATAAGAGGTCGTTAATTTGCAATCCGTCCACACACTGACCTACCTGGGAGCTGTGTACAGGAATTACCAAGTGGAAGAATTGCCTTTCACCTGAGAATAAAACAAAACATACTGCATTCTGACAGTTAATAATGGCAGAGTATTGATTTTTTTTTCTCTACATTGAGATCGTGAACAAAACCAGGCAATGGAGAAAAGAACTGAATAATAAAAGTTTAGATTGTGTTCCTCAGGAGCTCAGTGCCTTAAGGCAGTTAGAATTTCGTATCAAAGCTAATGTCTTTGGAAATCTGCAGTCAGAGAGCTGACCTGGACTTGATCCATTTACAACCACAAGGTCCAGGTAAATTCTTTCTTTCATAATAGCCCTGTTTACAAACTTTGTGTGGAATCTTTTTGTTTTCTTTATGGAGAGAGTAGATCAGTGGTTAAATTACACGGTTAGTGATTTGATAGCCGCGGACCGCCAAAATCAATGCTGAGAAACGCCTTACTCGCCATAAAAAGATGAATAAAATACTCCCAGTGTTAACAAAGTAAGCTTACATATCCAGGATTGGGGGTTTCATTCTTGCCTCTGGTCTGTGTGCTTAAAGTGCATGTGGCTCTCTCTGTGCTTTGTCAGTTTCCTCCAGTTAGTTCTTCAGTCTAAAGGCATGCCCTTTGTCTGATTGGTGTTTCCAAGTTGGCCATAGTGCATGATTGAGTGTGTGAGTGTAGGATATGGGTTGCCAACGGTGTGAAAACTGAACGAATGAATGTTGAAGTTTTACATCAGTGGTTGCTCCTGGTGGAAATGAGTTGCTATCGAAACTATTCTGTAAGGAATAAAACATGCTGTTATAGTACAAGAATCCATAATGGTGTTGTGTAATACAGCCAACATGGTGTTGTGTAATACAGCCAACAGAGAGCTACTACCATTACCACTAAATTTGTTAAATTTTCCAAAGCTGTAAACGGCAAAGTGTTTTGCTTCTCTAATTTAACTAGACACCACGCTGTTCTAGAAATAGAAGGGACAAATCCTCGGCATTGTGTTTTTTGTCTAAGTGGATAATTTTATAATATACATCTACAGACTAACAACATGTTTATGGGTTAGTTATCAGTATAGGCACATTGAGTTGAACTTCTAACAGCATGTATAATATCTGGAGATCTAATAATTCCCAAATTAGACTACATTTTTATAAGTATTATGTTTATTTTTAAAAAATAAAGAACTTAAGAGATGTATGATTCCAGATCTTGTCTTCAGCACTGATGTTGTAAATTCTTACATAATGTCTAGTAATGTATATGAGGAGAAATGACTCTTTGGTTTGGTTGGGTTGGGTTGACTCCTTTTGCCTGCTTCTCTCGCCTGCTGTTTTCCGGGCTCATTGGCACAAGGATGAGAGAATCAAACCAAGAGCCTCTTCAAAACTGGCTCGTGAAAGAATCTCCAGCAGGGACACACATGGCAGGCATGAGGAAGATTTGCCAGTTGCATTTTAGAGGACACTGAACAAAGCAGACTGAGTCATTGCTCAGTACTATCAAGTACAGGAGTTTAGAGGGACTACACATGAGCAAACTATTCCTAAACATTTAACATAGGTTGCATTAAAGCTGGAGTAAGTGAGTCGAAAATCTCTAATAAATAAAAAAACATAATCTAACTCGAGGTGATGCTTTTATTAAAATAGGCAAAGAACTAACAGATCTGAGGAACAGGCTTACCTGAGGTAATCAGGAAATACGGTTTCAATGTGAGCATTAATATTAGATTTTGGAGCTATGGAGAAAGATCATGTTGTCTAGGCATTCCTGATGTTTCTAATAAGTTCTTAATGAATCCTAATGAGTCCTATACCTGCGCAATGGTTGCATCTGGTTGAGAAGGGAAGTGTATGAAGTGATGCACTCTCATGCATAGTCTCCACTGTACAAGCCTCAGGAAGCGGTGTTATGATCTGCAGTTGCTTCAGTTGGTCAGGTATACAAATACTTGTATAATATTATATTTTTATGATTGCTCTTGTTAAGTACTGTATTCGTCGTCATTATTCACAAAGATATGAATATGTCCTATTATTAGTACTGACTGGCGTTTTCGTCTTTATTTTTCAGAGCTTTAAAGCTGTGTGGCTCCGGTGGTCCTCCACATGTGAAGCTGATTGTCGAGTGGGAACACAGAGTAAAGGACTGGTGAGTCCAGTGTTATTATCTAATCCCTAAATTACAAATAAAGGGAGAGTGTGCAGTCACATTAGGATAATTTTAAGGTCTAAATGCTGTATTTACTTGTTCCACTGTGACGCATTTGAAAAAAACAATTAGATACAAAGTGGAGCAAGATGAAATAAGTAAAAATCAGAGTGAAATGAGTTGTGTGTGTGTGTGTGTGTGTGTGTGTGTAGTCTGTTTGGTAACATTCAGGAGGAGGTGGTGAAGGATTGTGAGAGCGTGCGTGCCCAGCAGCAGCAGCATGTTCAGCAGCATAGCTGCACACTGGACGAGTGCTTTCAGCTTTATACTAAAGAAGAGCAGGTAACACACACAATGCAGCTCTTCTCGCTGAGAACTTAACAGACACTCTGGAATTTTGGAATATAGCCAGTTTAGACTAATCCCTATAATATTAGAATCCAGTAACAGATGAACATGTGTATAGACTCTTGTAAAGATTTACAGTGTAATGAGAATAGAAGAAGTTCCTAAGATCTTTAGAGGAAGAAGGAAGCTTTGTGTAATAGTCAAAGGATCGATTTAGGACCGTATCGGTCCTAAATCGATCCTTTGACTATTACACAAAGCTTGTATCAACATGGAGTTGAAACTTATAACAAAGATAAGTAGCTGAAGATGACTTGAAATGTACTAGTCATATACAGAATGGCAATAGAAGAAGAACATCACACAGAGACAAAATAAAGATTGGACCAAATGCAACTGAACCAAACTCGGAAGTAATCAACAAAAAAAAGGCTAGATTTAGGATGTGACCGTTAAATGCCGACTAATAGAAAAAAAGATAGGGAGAGATTTAGAAGTTTTGCTTCAGATGCACCTGCTTTACTGTCAGCTCATCTCACTCTGGCAAGAGTTCTCATTTATTTTTGAGGAAGTGTGATTCAGTGTTCAAGTAGTAGAAGAGTAGAAGATCGTAAGCTCAAACGCTGTTTCCTATACAGTACTTGCTTAGTTGGGCTGTCTTGCAAAATAAATAAAATATAAATAAATCTAAATACACTGATTTCTCCATAAAGCCAAGGCCTGTGAAGACTAGGTTTAAGGCTCTTTTTTTATTAAGTGGCATTGGTGTTAATCCTAACTCATAATTGTCAAGGTTTTTAAATGTATGCCTGAGTTTATATAATTATCACTTAAAATAGTTTTAATTAGTTTAAAAGACGTCGCTCGGATCTAATGAGTTCTGTCAGTGGAATGTTGAGGACGCTCCAAAGCACTGTAATAAATCGAGAAAATATTATTCTAACAAGCTGTTATTTAAACAATATGCATAAAATGTGTGCTAACGTGCTTGAAGATGATTGACTGAACAATAAAACCATTTGTTCATATCATATATCATATCATATATCATATACTGTCCATTATACTTTTCCCTGCGCATGCAGCTGGCTCCAGATGATGCGTGGAAATGTCCTCACTGCAAGCAGCTGCAGCAAGGCATGGTCCAGATGAGTCTGTGGACACTCCCAGACATCCTCATCCTCCACCTGAAGCGCTTCAGGCAGGTGGGCGAACGACGAAACAAGCTCTCCACTCTTGTGCGCTTTCCTCTCTCAGCCCTGGACATGGCACCCCACATGGTCAAGAGGAGTAACTGCACCCGTCTGTCTTCCACATGGAAGCAGCAGCCTTATCAAAGGACGGAAACAAGCCAGCATCCTGAGGAGTTTTTGTACGACCTGTACGCTGTGTGTAACCATCATGGAGGCATGCATGGAGGACACTACACAGGTGTGTGGACTGATGATAATTAACCTGGGATTAAATCAGTATATAATATACTAACCAGATTCTAAGAAATGTACACAATCTAATATTTGTTAAGTCGCCTTTAGCTTTGATTATGACACGCAGCGTGGTGGCTAGTTCATATAAAAATTAATCCTCAGCCTTCCAGAACCATTTCTTTACAATTCGTTTAAAAAATCGTGCTTTTGTTGTCTTGCAATATGGCTGTGTTATCAGAGAAGGAACAACATGCATTGATCTTTCAGAACATTCACGACTTTATTTTATTGCCACATAGCATTGCTGAACCTCCTGAAGCAACCCCATATAGCACATAATACAGTGGGAACTATGCACTATGGGTGCATCCCTTCATGCTCTTACTTTTATAACCCTATCACTTTGGAATACGGTCATATCATAATCTGCCACCTCAGACCACATGATCTTTTTTCAATGCCCCAAAGTCCAATCTTTGTACTCCCTGCAAACTGACTTTCTGCTATGTACTAGTGATGGGAAGTTTCAATCAATTTTGTGACTCAGTTCTTTGAATCTCGTTCATTGAAATTACCTGTTTTTTTTTTTTTCATTTAGTTCATTTCGTTTTTTTGATCAGAAATAAAATAAAATGTTAAAGTTTCAATAAACAGACCTCCAACACATCTACATACACAAATTTTGGCTATAGTTCCAGTAATGAAAATATTACAATGCAGCTAAGGACAAATTATGATAAGCAGAATAAGCAGTTCAGTTCTCATATCTTCTGGTCGTTCGTGCTTTTGAATCTATTGCACCGCATAGCGTCTATGGGAGTCACGTGACAAAAGAACGAACGATTTGGATCAAAGACTCCAAGGTAACTACTCATTTCTGTTTTCTGTACATAACCTACAGAGGTTTTGTGATGCTTTGTGCATGCACGCGCAGAAGAAAATGAACGAATTACTCTCCGAGACTACTCGAGTCACATTAAAGACTTGTTCAAAAAGAATGAATCATTCATGAATGACCCAACCCTACTATGTACACAAGCAATTGTGTACTTGAATTGAATGTGTGTTCAAATGATCTCTGGTGTTAATCGTGGATTTTTAATTATTTCAGCGTACTGCAGAAACTCCGTGGATGGTCAGTGGTACAGTTTTGATGACAGCAGCGTCGAACCAGTGCCTGAAGGGGAAGTGTGTACACGTGGGGCTTATATCCTCTTTTACCAGAGACGCAACAGTATCCCTCCATGGTCAGCCAGCTGCTCGCTTCGAGGTTAGACTTCATTTTCACCATAACTATATTGTAGAAAGATTAAATTATTTAAATCGATAGTTTCTTGTATTTGCTATTTTTTCAGGTTGGTACTCTAACCCCGTGGTTCTCAAAGTGTGGGGCGCGCCCCACTAGTGGGGAATACAGACATGACAGGTGGGGCGCAATGAACGGGAGGGAATTACGAAAAAAATAATAGGAAAGTACCTATTCTAATTCATGCTTTTCTTTATTGACAATAAAGATCTGACACTCGAAACTAAACAATCACATGTAAAGAAATGGATCATTAATACAAGTAAATTAAAATAACATCAGAGAAAAAGTGGAACCATAGTGCAACAATAACGGTTTAACTTCGGCATGTTAATTGCAGAGGAACTATATATAAGGAAACATTCGGTATTATAAATGTAATTTCATTTATTCCAATGTGTATGCTGATTTTTCTGTATTTTTGTTAAAATTTAATATTTTATCAGGCAGTACTAGTCTGGCATTTCTAGTTTCCTGTGTGGTAACAAAGTTGCTTTTTGATCCTTCAGGCGCTGAACAGAAGGGAAGATCAATATTGTTCTACGCTTTTTGTTGGTGTGCGGCATTTTGCGATGATCCCTAAATCATTCGTTGCGCAGTAGAGAATAATGGTGTTCATGCTTTTAAACATGTATAATTTAAGGCGGATGGAGCTCAAAGACAATGTAGAAAGGAAATATATGTCGGTATCTTATTTTCGGGTTTATTTACGCAGCTATTGAATTCGGAGATGCGAATATAAAACTAACTTTACCGCGGACACAAACCGGTCAGTAGCGTACTGTATGTAGTGAGCATAATAACGTCAATGGATACATTTGTTACATGGATCACAAAAAAGCAGGTGATTCATCACTATCAGGCTAATGAACCAAAAAGCCAGCCGAAAAGACAATATGATGAAGCCTACTGTATGTTGCACTTAGATTCATGTTGGGGATGGTGGGGGCAGAGAAGAGACCCGTGTGTGTTTTGTGTCTTAAACCGCTGGCAGCAGACAGCATGGGACCGACAAAGTAGGAAGACAGACAACACACCCCAGTCACGTCAATAAGCCACTCGACTTCTTTAAAAGAAAGCTCTAGATAAGTGACGATGTAAGCCTGGTATAACAATTGCACGTGTATTTTATCTGTTTTGAACTTAGTGTTATTTGATCTTATTGGTTCAGAAATTAATATTTTAATAAATAGTAAACTTGGCCGATTTCGTTATCATTTTGTTGACAAGTGGGGCTTGAAAATTCGTCCACCCCCTTAAGTGGGGAATGACAGAAAATGTTTGAGAACCACTGCTCTAACCGAACATGACTTTGCTTATACAAACACACCAAAGATTACATTGTTGAATAATGAACCAGTTGGTTATCATTTGTTTATGTTTATTTTACTGTTACTTTTGACAACTAATTTTATATCTATATACGGTATCTATATATACACTACCGTTCAAAAGTTTGGGGTCACTTGGAAATTTCTTTGTTTTTGTTTTTCTACATTCTACAACAATACTGGGGATTTCAAAACTATAAAATAACACATATGGGATTAGGTAATTATGTAACAACAAGAAAAACAACAGTTAGTTGTTATTTTAAGACACAGAGGTCAGCCTTTCTGTAATAGTTCTTGCAAGAACAGTATTGTCAAGTGCATTTGCAAAATCCGTCAAGCACCATAATGAAACTGGCTCTCATAAAGACCATCCCAGGAGGGCGAGACCAAAACCTACCTCTGACACAGACGAGAAGTTCATTTAGAGTTATCAGCCTGAAAAATGTCCAATTAACAGCACCTTAAATTAGAGGCGTTATGAAGTCTTTACAAACCATAAGTAGTAGATACATCTCAATATCAACTGTTCAAAGGAGATTAATGCATTTTTTTGGGCGCCTTCAGCATTCCTTTACAATGTAGAAAGAAATAAAAATCAGGAACCATCATGGAGTTAGAAAGTGACCCCAAACTTTTAAATATATATTATATAATATATAACGTATATGTATATACATATATATAATGTATATGTAATATTTAGGAGTATGGCAATGATTAAGTTATACCAAGCTGAATGTTTTCTGTCCTTCCACAGGCTCTACAAGCTCCTCCGTGTCTAATCACTGGCTCATCCGTTTGACATCCGTGTCCGAAGAAAGCCAAAGTCCCACGACCAAGACAGCTTGCTGCTCGTCAGCTCCTGAACCCCAAACGCCACTATCTCCTGTTTTATATGAGCAACCAAAAGGAGATTCTGGTAAATTATTTCTCAACTAGCATTGCCTGTGGTAGATGGTACCAGTCAACTGGAGTTGGTCACTTTATGTATTGCTTTTCTTTTTGCAAAAATGTATCATAATTTAGGCAAATTTTGTCTTTATTATCAATAGTTTTCAATTTAGCTAAGAATTACCACAAATCCTAATTTTGCCCAATATTCTCTACCCATAGATGGATTTGAGTCAAGACCATTTGTCCGTGGCACCCAGGGCCGTAGTGTAAGCTTGCGTTCCCCGACCAAGAACAAGGAGAACCTGGGCAAAGTGCTTCCTCTCCGCTGGTCTTTTGGTGCTAAGGATCGGAAGAAAGTCACATCTGTTCCTCAGACCATACCAAAACATCCTGGAGAATTGGTGGAGTACCTGGAATCTGGACGGAGACCACGATGCACCAAGGAGCCCATAGTGGGCCTCGTGGCTAGTCCTGCCCAAGGTAAAGCCCAGCTTCCTGTAGAAGACTTACTCAGCTCCCCTAGTGGCAGCAGCAGCTTTAGCGGAGCAGAGCGAGGAACCTGTCGTGAGCCGGACTCGCCTCGAGTACCTGAAGGCCAGAGCAGACCAGCTTCAGACAGAGGCACTACAAGGAGCAGAGATGAAGGTTTACTAGCCAGGAGGACTTCAAGGAGGAGGTCGGAGCAACACGGAAAGACTCACGATGGTCAATCTCATCGAGAATCTGCTGCCACGCTTCAGCATGGGACTAGCACAGCTCAAGGTTTAGCAAACAGCACAAGTGAAAGCAAAGATTCTACATTAAAGCGACTTGGCAACCAGCCAGCTGGAGCTACCAGGATTAGTCAAAACCAGCAAGATGATGTTGCAGGAAGCAGAAATAAGGAGATTCAGAACATTCCAGCATTTCTTATGCCAGGCAATGTCAAGAAGGACAACCAGTCAAAAGATATACGTGCCAAAGAACCAAGTCAAAGAAGAACACTAACAAATAAGAGCTCAAATAAGCCATCTTTGTCCAATGGTACTCCAAACGGACTGGTAGTAGAGGACAAAAAAGGCAATGGCACCCACAGGAGCAGCAGTGCACGGTACTACAATAAGACCTTGATCAGTGGAAGGGAAACCCACAGTGGCACTGGGGGGGATATTAAGCGGGCGCTGAGTTCCTCAAACCTACAAAGTAGACTGGATCTGAATCTAAGGAGAACGGTGTCCCTCCAAAGGAACGGCCTGCTAGTTCCTCTTCAGAAAGGACAGACAGCTGACAAACCATCCTACAATACGCTGCAGAGGAACAGATATAGCACGACTTCACTAGGCAGACAGAGACCAGTCCCTGAATCCTGCTTCTGATATCAGGACAGCTAAAAACGTGTGAGTGTCTGCCTTAGATAGAGATAATTCCAGTTTGAGTGCCTCCACTGAAGAGAACATATTTAGGGTACTTTGACCAAGGCATCATTTGAAGGCAAGAAAACAGAGACAATACTTTACTATTACAGACCAGTTATTTTATTTTATTTTTTTACATTTTCTGGAGCCTAAAAATTAACACTAATTTGATTTAGACACTAATTTTATTATTTATATGTAATTCCCTGAGACATCCTGTCTTACATGGTTTTATTCAATGCATCATCTCTGCGCTGTATCTCTGGACACATGAAGTAATGGAATCATGATAGACATGATAGACTCACACATATTTTTGTGTCACATTATGTGTCAAGCATGTAACTTGCTATTATACAAGGAATGGAAAGACACTGGGCCGTGCTGTTATAGCAAAATAACAGCGATATAGAATGAGGATTTCTTCTAAGAGTTTTTTCTCATCTTTTACCACAGCAATTGGCCAACTATTCAGATTTTTTTATTATTACTTTCTATCGGTTTTATATTCAAGTTGTATATTTAATGAAGTGTAACATCCATGAAAATGAGTTAACTCCTGTTATCACTTGCGCTATGGCAGCTATAAATAGCATTTCCCTCAAATGAATTAGACGACTTACAGACTGTAAGAAAGCTTACAGAGCAAACTTATCTGTCCTGAAGACTTTCACCTGATTGTTACACAGTGTTGAGGCGTCTGTAAGTGTTTATAATCATTGACATTACCTCCTTGAGAAGGTAACTATAGAACAATAACATATTAGAATAAGTGCATTCATGTAACCCTGTGTTCTGCCTTGCAGTCAGCACTACTGTCAAACCCACGCTGTCATAGAAAATTAATCAACTAAACAATCATAATCAGGAATTCAACAGCACGGTGTAAAAGGGAATCCGATGTAAGCATTAGCTACTTAGGAGTAGCTAATGAGAAAAAATGCCTAAAAGCGCACAAAATCATTTACTTTTTATGCTTTATTATATCTAGAATAATGTCACAGACGACAGTGGTTAGTTCTGTGCTCTCGCACCTCCAGGGTTGAGGGTTCGATTCCCACCTTGGGTCCGTGTGCTTGTTCTCCCTGTGCTTGGTGGGTTTCCTCCAGGTACTCCGGTTTCCTCCAGGTACTCCGGTTTCCTCCCACAATCCAAAGATGTGCAGATCCAGCTAACTGGTCTCGTGCCCCGACTCTCCCGAGATCCAGGCCTGCTGTGACCCTGTACACGATAAGCAGTATAGAGAATGGATAAGAGAGAGTGTGTGAGGTTTGTACAAATCAAGACTTTGGATATTGACCAAATAAGATATGACTGAGATTTACCCTTATATATATTTATATGTTTGCAAAACATTTTAGTGTAATATTTGTCACATATCTTAAGTATCTTGTAAATAACATTATTTAAAATTATATTATATATATATATATATATATTATATTATATAATCATAACTGATTTTTTAGACAAAATGTCAGCTAGAACCCTTTATTTATGAGATGTTTAATGGCAATCAAGAGAAAGTCCTATAAATGTTGCAGTGATCTGGTGCTGAAAAAAATCCATTTTATGTCTGTAATTCAAACAAAACTTATACTTATCAACCAACATTATATTTTATACTATATTTTGCATATAAATGCACTGATATACAGTAGATACTGTGATCAGGAGTATTACAATGGTCATATATTTATACTTGTAAAAAATGCTTTAATGAAAGATACTATGTGCTATTATGTGACGTCAACCTGATGCATTGCTACTGAACAAACAAGAAGAAAGGGCAATTAATGATCATTATGTAAATATACACCGATCAGCCATAACATTGCAATGTAAAACATTAAACCTGATATTTTGTAGGTTCACTTGGGGCCACCTGGGGCATGACCCTACAAGACCTTTGAGGTGTGCTATGGTGTCCAGCACCAGGATGTTGGAAGCGGATCCTTTGGGAGCCGTGGGTTGTGGGGTGGATTAGATTTGTTTGTTCTCGCAATCCCATTGGTGCTCAATTAGAGTGGGAGCTGGTGAGTTTTAAGGTCAGGTTGGCAGCCTTGGGCCCTTTGCCCGTCGGGCCCCATGTGAGGTGGGCTCTGGTGCACTTTTTTTATTTTAGTGCCTTTCTGGTGAATCAGATTGGATGGATTAGCTTTTAGTTACCGTTAGCATGGGTGAGTGAGCCTCGGGTTCCCATCATCCTGTCAACAGTTTACTGGTACATAATTGATCATCAGTTCTAATATGTTCATATTTTGTGGTGTTAAAGGTATGGCTTTTCGGTGTATGTGAAAGTATTAAGAGTACCACAGCATCGTCCTGCTATAGAAGCAACCTGATGAAACATCTTAATTGAGCAAACTTTAGCAGTATCTTTTAGGGTCGGCTCAGGAATGGCTGACAAGCAGGAGTATCAGCAAGTTTAGGAATGCTGCTGTAAATTGTGCACACAATATATAGTATATAATTGAGAGTGGTGCAGTAAGGCAAACCTGCAGGGAAGCTAGTGAGACATGCACATGAGAGCACTTCAGTATTGCAAGCACTGAGACACACACACATTCTTCCATCTAATTCTTAAGAATCTAAACTTTGCTTGTGACTCAGGATGCAGTTTAAAGCACCTGGCACTTTTAGTGACATTTTGTGCTGCTGTGTGCTCAGACATTCTTATGATCTCCATTAAGCATTCTGTTTATACACTGTATGGCCAAAAGTTTGTGGACACCTGACCATCACGCCCTTAAATATGTTGTTGTTCCTTAAACTACACAGAATAGTATAGGACATGTGTGCGCTATAGCATTACAATTTACCTTTGCTGGAACTAATAGGTTCAAAACTTTCCAGCATTAGTGTCCTTGTATACACCATGAAGCAGGTTTGGAATGGTAGGTCTTGAGTGCCCTGCAGAAAGTCCTGGCCTCAACCCTACTGAATGTTTTCTGGATGAACTGGAAGTCGGACTTCACCCCAGGGGTCCTCATTAGTGCCTGACCTCAGCAATGCTCTGGTTTCTGAATGAGCACAAATCCCCATGCCTTTTCAGAAGAATGAAGGTCATTATACCAAACAGCAAAGGGGGAAGGTGGGCTACATTTGAAATCGGACATTTAACAAGCCCATATGGGTGTAATAGTCAGGTATTCATAATTTTTTGCCCAACAAACTTCATAGGTAGCAGCACAAACAGAATGAATACAATGTTCAGGATGACCCTGACTGATTAATACTAAGTATCCTATTGATTTTGGTATCAGTATCGTCATCAACAAGTACTAAAAAACATGCTCTTACTTGGCTAAAACATAAAAATGATATCAGTGTAAAATGGAAACATTAAAATATTGGTTTGCCTCTTTTAATTTTTTTCTTTTAAATTGTCCTTAAACTTTGACACGCTGAGCTGACATGTCTTTCCATACATTTTCTGGTTTTCTATGTATACTGTACATGGTTCTAGACAAGCAATGATTTGAAATCATCTTTGTCAGATTACAGATTCCTTCTTTTGTAAGACAAAAACACAAAATTATAATATATAGTTTTTATAACATAATTTTGTTTCATTTTTTATTTATAATGTTGTAAGATGTTGCAGTTCCACTATAATCCTGCAGGTGGTTAAACTCTTTGCACTTCGGCAGGCAGCACAGTATTGTATGGTAGGAGTGAATAACTTTCTAAGCTTGTGTAGAATTGTAACAAAATCTTGGGGGGGATTCTAAATCAAGATCCAAAATCGCAATACAAATCGAATCAGCACCTAGGTATCGTGATATCATATCATGTCTATAATAATAATTTGTGGTTCTAATTCCAATATCTGTTCTTTTTTTGTTGTTACTTTGCTAATGAACATTAATTGGATCATTAGTTTGTTTTATTTTGTAAAGCTGATACGTATGCAATTCAACATTTATGCAATTAAGTGCAGCAGAACAGATCGATTCTTACTGAAGACAAAAACAGCAATCAGTGTCAGTGAGGAAAAACAGCTCAAACTTTGAATGTGATATTATTAAAGTGCCTTTTTATAATATTCATGAAGGAGCATTAGTATGGTTTCTATATAGACACATATGCAGTCTTACAGATGTGTTCTAGATGGCGTGCACAATTGTGTATACACTGGTAAATATATTTATATAGACGTATAATTCCTAAGCGCATTGAATATGGTCGCACAAACAATATACAGACCACACAGTCTCACAAACACACACTGTTCTCATCATCATTATCTCCATCATCTGTCTTGTTCCAAACCACATGCAGTTAGAAAGAGAAGCAGCTACAGATAATCTTTAAATCATGTTTTTGATTTTTTTTTTTGTCTTTAATTTAGTCTCTGTTGTCAATATTTTTCCAAACAAATTAGACATTTTTAAATAACAGCCTCACATTGAACTGTCTGTTGGGCCTTTGTTCACTAAATTGAGGTTAAAAAAAGCTGTATATCTGCTTTGATATTAGTATTGACAGGGAAAAAAGGTTTATAGAGATTTCTAAAAGTTAAGGGTTTTATAGCGAGTGGCACTGAACAGGAACCAACATATATTTCACTTCATTTTTCTTTGGTTGATCCATTGCTTTTTCGAACGACTGTATCTATTTCCTTACACGCTTCCTTCTGTACAGGCTTTCCAGAGATTAGTCTCATCCAAACATGCAGTAGATAAGTGACAAAGCTATTCCTGACTGAGTGGACAAGTTTCCTCATTTAGCCTTTTTTTTTTTTTTTCACTCATTCAGCAACCAGATGAAGGACGTACTGTATATATGCATTCACTGTATGCTATTAATAAGTTTGTTAGCTATAGCTATTTAGTTACGTTAGTGGGCATCTGGTATTTTAGTCAAATCAGCGAAAGCACAACAGTTTTTGTTCAAGTGACCAGAAGGTTGTGAGTTCGAATCCCAGTACTGTTAGAGCGCCACTGCTCAGCCGTTCAGTGCGACTCTTAACTGTGTTCTGCCTTACTTCTTATTCACTTTAGATCCAAGCGTCTACCAAATGTGTAACTGTAAATGCAGTCATATACACTGTTACCCAACTTTCTGCTTAAATAGCTAAATTATATGATTTAAGAAAATATCTATCACATTTCCCTTTTCAGGTCAGTAATTATCATAAAATTGAATCATGTCCATTTTTCCATTCCTGTTTGAAGTACTATAATGAAGGAATGTCGTTGCTGTTAAGGGTTGTTAAAGGTTGTGGATATATTTTTATGCAAACTTTTTTTGTATTGGAAATCTTTTTAACTAATCTGTAATTAATGTAAATAAAGTTGTAAAATTGTATAATGAATGATTTTATGCTTAGATACTGATTAAATGGCAAAAGACAGAAATGAAAGGATAAGTGGAATTGAAACATTAAAAGGAAATCTTATACGTGTTTGTACTGTCACTTTATATAGCACATTGTACTTTATTTTTAATATAGCAGATTAAACACTCTATTTGTCACTGTAATGTGTAGACAATGTCTTCATCTGTTTCTTTGTTCTTTCTTATGTAACGAGTCCCTTTTGTAAAATAGATGGCCATGATGAGCAGTTTCATCTACGTGCTTCTTCTGAGCTGTGTTTTTTTTTTTTTTTTTTTTGCTTTTGCTTGCAAGCTGTTTATTTACAGAAAAAAAATGGTGACCCGCTCCCAAGCAAAGAACGGTTTTATATTCTTTGTGCGATTATTGATTTGGATGATGCAACCCGATATGCTTGACAATATTGGTATAGAGTGTAGTAAAGGGCACTGCATAACTTAATACATAATCGGTATATTAATTCATTTGATTTCAGTGACAGCTTTAATCCTGGTCATTATGGTGGTGGATCCACAGCCTATCCTGGGAATACTGGGAAAGAGACAGAAAATACACCCTTGATCATTTTCCCTTTGATAATATGGAATTCATAATTTATTAATGGGTTTTCATGCAATCCATGTAGTCACACAAGTACTGTGTTATTACGAAATAGAGGGCACCTAAGTACAGAAACAAAGTAATGGCACATGGATACTTTCTTGGGTTTCTTGGGTTTTTAGCTTCTACGTAATTAGAAGCTGTAAGGTTCTATTTGGGACCTTTATTGTTTTCTCCGGAAGGTAGCATGATAGTGTATAATTTGCATGATTCATGTCATTGTAGTTCATCTGCTACAAGAAATTTTCTGTTTACCACAGGTGTAAAGAGAGGTTATTTGAGTCAAAATCCCAGAAGAACAACAATTTTTTAAATTCTCAGACCAACCCATCTAGAACCAAGATGCCCATCTATCATCATGCATCTGCTTAAGTCACTGAACTTAGATTTTTCTCATTCTGATTCTTCCATTCCATTAGAATGAATAACACATGATGCAGCAGTAGTACACTTTCAGTTGCCTTTCTTTACTTCTGCTGTAACATATGCTTTTTTTTACTGGCTATGAGCTGACATGCTTGAACACAGATACACAAACATGTTTGAAAAGTTGTCAAAAAATTAAAGCTTTAAAGCATTGAAATCCTTAACACCATTAAAATTCTCCTCTCTACAACCAGTCTTGGACTGAAAGTGATTTAGGAAACTTCTCAGAGCAACTCCGAGTAAGAAAAGTGAGGAAGTGTGGTTGATTTTTACTTTAGGAACTGTTTTTAGGGCTAAGATGTTTTGTAAATCATTTTTTTCTTTACTAAGATTTAGTCCTAATTTTTTTTTTTTAAATGTCAATTCTTAGAATTTTCTTAGAATTTCGTTACTAGGAGCAACACTTAGGCTTAAGAATCTTTGTGAATATGGGGCCTGATGGCAACCCAATCCTCTGCAAGAACTAGAACTTGCAAAGCAAACCCCTAAATTACAGGAAAGATAAATGCCTAAACCAAGGAACACACAGCTTAGATGTCTAAGACAAACACAGAAGATTTCACAAACACAAGGATACACAAAGAGCTTAAATAGGATAGTTGTGGTGTTGCAACCCATCGTGTGTGGGTGTGTATATGTTGGAGTAGGAAACACTGACCACATAGAGTTGAAAAAAGAAATAGACTTTAGCAATAGATGTGGCAGTAGACTGGGGTAAGCAGTAAGGTCAAAACAAGGGTGGATGTAACATTAGTGCCGTATTAATCTACAAAATTAATTACAAATATAGTTTGTTCCGGTTTGCACCAGTTCTCACTGGACGAGAAATGCATTTTGTTCTCCATTTTCACATGATGTCATTTCCCAATTCCAAATCATTAGCTGGGGCTCATAGGAAAACCATAAACCACTCATAGGAAAGTCCCATGTATAATTACGGATCTACAGGGGGAGTGCGTAATGCTACCCCTCCCACCCAGAGAGTGTGGTTGGTTTCACTCTCTTGATTCATCGAGATTTGGGGTCAATAAAGAAGTTTAAAATTAAACCAGATCAATACTAAACCTAAGTTCTCCCACACCACCCCATTTCTCTGCTCCCTGCACTGGCCTCCTGTAGCTGCTTGCATCAAACTCAAAACCCTGATGATGCCTACAAAGCTAAAAATGGCCAAGAACCCAGTTACCTCTTAGCTCTATTTACACCTCGTTCCCTTCGATCCTTCAGCACTGCTCGGCTGGACCACCATATCTCAGAGATTGAGGATTACATGTAACTCTTCTGTTCTGGAACCTAGGTGGTAGGATGAACTTTCTCTTTCTGTCCATACAGATGAGTCTCTGGCAGTCCTTAAATATGACGACTTAAGACATATCTGTTTCTCCAATACATGAAGTAATCTTCTCCCCAGTCAAACCAGGACTTTTGATTGTGCGGAGTATACACTAATGCACTTGTCCCAGCATTTCACAAGGACTTGAGTAGCCCATCAATGTGGAAGGTTTTCTCAGAACACCAGAGCCATGATATTGATGTCTGAAACACTGGTCTTCCAGGAACTCCTTTAATGTCCTAAACATGCACAAATGGAGTTGTGTGGCGTGAGGTCAGGACTGTACAGGTGATGTGGCAGTGACTCCCAGCTGAGTTCCTGTAATGTGCAAATGCTATATGAATTATTGTGTGTATAGTTTCTACAGATAGATGCGTCACTTCTGCAAATGTGTGACATGTAATCTGTCAATTTTCAAGGATCAGGTCTTTCCACACGCTGAATGTTCACATGAACGACTGCAGTGGGCTCTGGGCCACATTGGCCGGGATTGTCATTCACAATTGTCGTCTTCAGCTAAGAGTCTCATCACATCGTACTGTGCTTGAAGTCTTCTGGACATGTTAGAGTGAATTGGTTTTACACTTTCATTCACAGGAAATTTCATCACAAGTCCTGGTTTAAATGCCCCTCAAACGAGCGTGATATGTCAGTGAGTAATAATTTCCAGGGAAAACCTATCATTCTGATTTATCACACTCTACACCAATTACAAATGGAATCAATAAACAATAATTGCTTTTAGACAGTCAGTGCATTAGTGTCTCAGTGGAAACAGAAAGGAATCTTTAAATGCTGTTAGTGTGGACAGACTTTAAAACACTATACCACAGTGCTTTTATTGAAAACAGAGTATGTACTGTTGTTAAACAAAGAAAGGGCTGATGTGGTGAAGATTTGCGTAAATCTACATTTATACAACATTTATATTTGAAGTCTTTAATGTAACACTTTAAGACATTTGTACTTTCCAGTTTCGCTGTAATATGACAAGTTTTTTTTTTTTGTCTTATTCATTTCAAATGTGAGAGAGGTGCACAGGCTAGTGTAGAAATGACTGTTTTAGCTGCTACAGCAAGCAATAACAGGAACTAATTTGCCTAGCAAACATTTGTTGAAAACACAGGTATGCAAAACCTAGATATCCAATTCGTTAGTATCAGGTGAGAAATTTAAGTTGCCATTGACAAATCTTAATAATTTACTGCAAACCATGAGATGTAATAGGTATTTTGTAGGTAAATTGTGTAGGTCTGTGGATGGTTTGTATTGGATCAGCATGGATTTGGCACCGTTTGTAGTGGAGTCATAGAGGTCTATATGAATTGAATCATAATTACATTGTACCACTTCATAGATAACGTGTAAGCCAATTCGTAGATGACTACAGCTTGTGAAAGCATAGAGTTGAGCACTATGGATTATTTGCACATTACAGCATGCCTTCTTGTGTTTCATTCCTTCACCTCAGTATTATACACTCACTACTGTCTACAGTAATCCTGTCTACAGGGTCATGGGGGGCCTGGAGCCTATACTGGAGACTTGGGGCTTGAGGTGGTGCACTACAGGTAGTTTTGGGAACACCATTTAGTTTAATGTGCATGTCTTTGGACTGTTGAAGGAAATGGGAGTACCTGGAAGAAACCCACCAGAGACTAGGATGACATGATGCACACAGACTCCATGCACACAGACCCGGAGGAGGGACTCGAACCCGGACCCTGGAGGTGCAAGGCGACAGTGCTAACCACTAAGCCCCTCTGCTGCCTCAGTCTATAAACAATTCCAAAAGGTTGCCCATTTTATAAAATCATATTGTGCCTATAGCTTTAATTTGTTTATTCTCTACACGGGTTAATACTTAACTCGCCTATGACGAAGCTTTTCCACAATTTCTTACTGTTTCCTGATTGGAGCGGTGCAGTTACCAGAGGCGGCCGGCAGGGGGCACAGTAAAGACACAGCCGTTTCTCCAGAGGAAGCGGAAATGTTCTCGCTCAGTCCAGAAGCGTCTGTTGAAAAGCTCCATCTCGGGGAAACGAATCTCCTCTAACTCGTTTACTGGAGAAAAGAAACGCAACTAATCGAGTAGAACTCAAAGTTGGATTTTTTAAAGTGAAAGAAGAATCAGGGGTCTCCACAAGTGTAAGTATAAACTGTTTTTAAAGGGGTTTTTCTGTCGACAAAAACCACCGAAACCCGAAATGTTTCCTCCACGCCTCGGCTCGGCTCAGCTAGCTTCGAGTTAGCAAAACAAGCTGCTCTGCCATTACGCACTCCGAATGCTAGCTCACTTTAGCTTTGGGTTCCTGAAATCTCACGACACATCGCGCTATCTGACGACTTGCTGCGAGACACATGTTACAGCTTAGGGGAGATGAATGTATTCGTTATTTTTTTTTTTTTTTTTATAAAAACCCCAGGCGTGTCTCGGTTATGCCACGTTAGCTGCGCTAGCACGGGGCACGGATTGAGCAGGTCTGCTGTGGTGGAAACTGGTGTGTGTGCGCGCGCGCTGGGATCATTGCTTCTTGTCACAACACAGCCTGTCTCAGGGTTCTGTATACCGTTATACAATATAATTCAGTCATTTCATTATTTTTTTTTTTTAAGGAAGTTCATTAGCGTGTCTGTTTTGCATTTCTTTTGGGACAAATCCTCCCGGCGCGGGACAATGTTTCAGTCAGTCAGTGTTTCGCTGCTGCTGGAACCTGATGATTAACGGGCAGCGAAGCTTCCAGAGAGAGAGAGAGAGGGGTCCAATCTGTTTCGTATCATTAATTAGAGAGCTGGAGTTATGTAGAAATGGGATTATATACTATTTAATGTAACAGACGTTAGTAAACAGACCACGGAATACTGTGTTAATATGATGACTAGGGTAGTGTGTGTGTGTGTGTGAGAGAGAGAGTGTTGAATCTGCCAGCTGTTCCCGGATAACAAGTAGCAAATTAATAAATGGATAAAATAAAGCGTTTCCCTGATTACACACCTATATAGCGTAATTAAAAACCCTAGTACAACCATATAGGTTTGATATAAAAGCACACACATATATCAAATTGTATGGTATATCAAACCTATATGGTTGTACTAGGGTTTTTAATATATACACACACGTCTTATACATGCACAATATTTCTTTCGCACATGGCGCAATATTCGCATGTAGCATAACGTTAGTTTTTTTTGTGTGTGTTTTTTTAAGCTATCGTATATAATCAGGGCAGAATTAAGAATAGATTATGCTGCTCCTTATTGCAGAGTTGCCGGTTAAAGTTCAGTTGACCTAATTAATTTAATAGACTTTATTCATGTCCTTTCTCAATTATCCACGTTAATATCTCAGTACTACTTATCCCTGCCTATGCGCCATGTCGTCATCGCTTTTTTTTTTTTTTTTTTTGTGGTGGGGCTTTTTAAATCTTGCTTTGCTATTGGTCCAGCGTCTGCCCGCGCGTAGCCAATAAGATTATTCCAATAGGATTTTCTGCCTCGTTATTGGGGAGTCTGTCTGTACGCGGCTCTCTGATTGGTCGCTCGGCGGTGATTGTGCGACGCGGTTGGTTTCTGGAAACGTCAAACATACGCTTTTCCTTCCTCTTTATGAGCAGTGCTGGATTGTTTTATACCGCTCGCGTCGTGGGCGCGGTCCATTGAGCGATCCGGATTGACTGTGGGTTTTCAGCCCCGTTGTAGAAGAGTAAGGTTTGCGGCGGGGTTGATTGATGGGTGTTTGGTTTGTTTGCAGGAGCTTCACCGGGTCCTGTATGTAAGCCGATCGCGCTGGAGAGACGGGAGACTGGAGGAGAGACACCGGGAGCAGCAGAGACTCGTGTCCTGGACCTGTGCTTGTGTTTATAAAGTCGAGACATCGTCTCCTTAATTTGCCCAGAGGAAATAAACTCGGGGGACCAAAAAAAAAAAAAAAAAAAAACTCGATCGAGACGTTTTTTTTCCCATTGGTGAATACACACGCAGGTGTTCGAGCTGAATCATGGAGGCCATTGCCAAGTATGATTTCAAAGCGACTGCTGATGACGAGCTGAGTTTTAAACGAGGAGAGATCCTGAAGGTAATCATGACATCTTCTCAAACGTTTCCATACTCCCATTATTTTCTCGGAACTTGTTTATACCTGGTGTAACACTTTTTATAAAATGTGTGTAGCCTATATATAAGCTACACATTTTTTAAAAAGGTTTATTGCTTAGTTTATATTACATATATTTGTTTCGCCGGTAGCCTTTAAGCCTTTTTTTTTTTGGCTTTTGACAAAAGTATAAGGTATTGAAAATCATTCTTATGGCTGGATCAAGACGCTGTCACAAGTGTTAATTTTCCTCCCCTATGGAGACTTTGTGACACCTGAAACCCACTCCTGTGCTATTAAAATGTTGGAAAGTGCATCCTTAAATAATTTTATTATCCTTTTGTCTAATTACATAATCACAGTTGTTTATGCAATGTTAGATCAAGGCGCTTTTGCAGTCCTGAATCAGACTGGTCAGAAGGTATTGATTAATTTCTGTGCCGACGCGGAATAATGCATGTTTTATAATAAATCGTTCATTTTAATGCATTGTCAGGTCTGTAGTGGCAACTGATGTAAAATTCAAATGAATGTAAAGATAATAATAAACAGATAAAGAAAAGTGTAATTAATCAGCTTTTCTTGAAATAGATGTTTAGTAAATATTTGATTTGAAGGAATCTCCCTTTCAGCGCTTTGTAGCAGTACATTTTCCACAACAGAAAAGTCTTCAGGACAGATGACTATGCACTTTCCTGTTTCTCGCTAAGATGACAAGCCGCTTACTGGCTACGACAGAGAAAAATAGAAAGGCGGATGAGGGAACAACTGTTTATAGCTGCACCGATATAACCAATAACAGGAACTGTCTTTGATGCAGATGCTCAACAAAAAATGAAATGTAGCTGTAAATGTATATGTAAATCTCTGATTATTTTTATTGATGATCCAAAAAAAAAAGGTACTTTGGCAAAACACTGAAGTGTAAAAGGAATAAAGCATTTGTGAAATGTTTTTTTTTTTTTATAGGAAATTGATTCATGACACCACATGTGCGATGTCCCAAAGTGTTTATCCGATTTATAAACGTTAGGTTAATTTTTTTCTGGAATTTGGATTTTGACATAGGAGATTGTCTTTGTCACACAAAAAAGTGAGTGCTTTATTTTGGCCTAAAATATTCAAGGAAATGTTTAGTCTGTGTTTTTAAAATAAAGCTTTATTCCACTGAAAATCATCCTGGAATAAGTTACACATCACATGGTTAGATTTAATGTTCTTTTCATTTCCTTACTGTTACTGCTGCACCTTGATGAAACACAGGCAGTAAACCAAGAATAATGTTTACAGACCTGAAATTAGTCCTGGGTTTGCCATGAGCAACGTTTCATAAATTGCGCTCTCTGTAGTGGCAGTGTTAGATTCAAAACATAGTTGTATATTTACAGAAGCATATTTAAGCATTAGCGTCTCATCTTTGATTGCGTAGTGAGCTGATGTTTTCAGTGTTTTTACATCAATACGTCAATAAATCATCTCTAATCATATAATTATATTGTCATATATCTCAGGTTCAGCACAAGGGTTTCTATTAAACTAGACTTGTTTAGAATAAGTCCTGCCTAAAAGACCTCAAATCTTTTCCGGTTTCAATCCAGAGCTTTAGAGATTTCAGTCGTCATATGATCTTTGATAAAGAAGACATAGACACTTCTTGTATATCATTATCTTTATCTGTGTTCTGCTTGCGTTGGATTGGCATCCTGATCTTTTTAGGAGAATATTAATAAAAAGGAGACAGAATGAGATGGTTTAGGATTAATGGCACCAAGAGTGGCAATAGGTTTAAGTGGAGCCTAGCTTTTTTTTGTTGGGTTGTTTTTTTTTTCTTTCATGAATGTAAAAGCTTAGGCAAGACTGTGTAAATGCTTTAACAAGTTTAAGACGCGTCAGTGATCTTGTGATGGCAGCAGGATCTGAAGTAGTTGCAACAGCACTCGCGTCACTTCAAGTTTTTTTATTTATTTTTTTCTCAATCACATGATATTCATCAACTGCAGACGCCCACAAGACATGAAAGAAGAACAGATGCTTAAGTCAGACTACCATGATTGTATACATTTGTGAAATAAACTAGAAAGTTTAGTTATGAAATTTGCATTTTTTTTTTTTACTTTAAGGTTTGGGAAAATTTGATTGAGGGGGTGGAGGAACAAAGAGAGTCGCTCCTTCAATTTTAATTAGCCAAAGCACGGTACCACTTTCTTTTCCAACAAGTAATACAGATACTTATACCTTGAGTGTCTTATTCTTTTTTTTCTTTCTTTCTTTCTTTTTCTTTTACTTGAGTTCAGATAAATTTTTTCACACAAACATCATTAGGCTGTTAATATTACTATAATTAACTGTAATTAAAATATAACCAATCATACCAGGTAAGGCTGGTCAACTAATCGAAAATTAATTAAAACCAAGAATTTAACTGATGGAAATGCCATTGTAAGGTTTTTTTTCTCTTTTTAATTTCTTTAAAATGTTTCCTACTGTGTCTTCTTGTTCTGTTTTCTTATAAACATGCTACAGTGTGTTTAGTCAAATGACTCTGCCCCATCTAATCTGCAATATGGAGAACTTTTTTAGTAGAAAAAAGTATCCCACCTGCAATATCTGTTCATATTTTCTGTAAACTATGAAGTAAAAAAAAAAAAAGCTTATTAATTGTAATAGAGGGGGAAACTAATGAAGATTAAGTAACCATGATTAACCTTTATCTTTTTATATATATATATATATATATATATATGTATATGTATATATATATATATATATATATATATATATATATATAATATATATATATATATATATATGTGTGTGTGTGGTTTTTGTTATTTTTATACCTATGATTGCCTAAAAATGCTTTTGTTTTTATCGCAAACACCTGAAACCAACAGTAGTTAAAATGTTTATAGCTGTAGTACTTCACGTAAACTAATAAAGCTGTTAGACACTGAATTTGAAAGGGGCACCTGGTTTATAGCATCAGTCACAAACTATTTTACTGTGTTAAATCTCTCTATTAAAACGGGAAGTACAGCTTTAGCATTTTGATTTTAACCTGCTTTAAGTTCAGCTGATTGTAGCGTCCAGTGGATCACAAAACCAGTGCTCTGAAATCAGATACATTTTGAAGTGTGTACCCTATTTTAAAAATTGGGTACTTTTCATCATCTTGGAAGAAAAAAATATGTTCACGTATATTTTGGCTCCTGTAGTGAGGTCTAGTACAGTTGTGGTTTTATCATCAGCTTGGGTGGGTTTTTAGCTATTTTTGGATGTTGGTTTTATCAGACTATCCGAGGAAATACAGACCCGTGAATAACCTTTTTGCACTATTTAAAAAAGAATGTGTACATGAGAGACTTTAAGAGAGTGAAAATATAATTTTTGCCTTCTTTTCTTAGAAACAAGCCCAAATATATAACTTCATATAACCACAGTAGAATTTATTATTATTTTTTTTTTCCATATGTTGGTTAATCAGTGGTTCGGGTGCATGCCAAACTGTGAACTCTTATCCATTACACCACTAATCATCAGGAGTTAGGGGTAAATTTTACCCCGTAGTAGCATCGCTTCCTCTTTTGTGGAATTATTCTCCTTTGTCATTTGTAGATTTAATTTTTTGACATTTTAAGGATTTATAGATCTCTGTATGTTTACATTTTAACTATGTTGGCTAATGGCAAGAAACACCACAGAAAAGGAAGTCTGCTGTATCAGCTGCTAAGAGCTGTGTAGTTCAGACCAAAGCTTAGCGCTTTGTACAAGTATTTTTTTAGTTTTTTTTATTCATGTGGTCTGACACCCGTTATATTGTTTTATGTTGTCGCTGTTTAGTTATCAAGCAAATGGCCCTTTATGCAGTTGCTTCAGTTTTTGGTTTGTGCAGACTCATTTAATGGGGAAATGCTGGGCATTGTGGCTTTAGTCATTGTGAAGTGACAAAAATGCACGTTAGCCAGAAAAGGAAACAGTTAAAGGCCTTTGTAGTTAAAAACAAGATATTTAACCTCATCTCTGTACACTTCATCTTTTCAGCAGGATTTATAGCTCTTTAATAACATTGTTCAGCTTAATTTTGAACACTGTAGACAAAGTACACAGAATAAAATATAGCTGATTGCTTTGCACTTAATATAGAGGTGTTACAAACCGCACATACACTTCTCGTTGTCCATCTGAGAGCTACACATTCAAAGATGTTCTCAGCACATTAACACTGATCTCATGTAATGAGTGTAGATTTTTTTTTTTTTTTTTTACACAACACAACGACGAATTCAAGGTAAATTACTGGTCTATAGTTTTTAAATTAATATGGTAAATGAAATGTCCTGGGAACTGCGACATTTGTTTACCCAGTTGGTGTTATTCCTCTTGGGTTATGTAGATAGTCTGCCTATGAAGTCCTTGTTAAGTTATTACTATAGCAATTGGATCATATTCAAAGAAGCATGTTAATGCAAGTAGAAACCTATTGAGTTATGCATTCTGGTATCAGTTGTCTCCTTAAGTATAGCTCTGCTGTTGATATTTTGTATGGTTTTTAGTGTTAGACGTGTTTTCCTGGTTTTGGCGTTTGGGAGATTTGGAATGACGTTCACTCCAGTCGTCCCAAATCTCAGCATAACATCTTCCAAGATTCGGCAAGGGCAGGCCCCATGCTTTTTCACTGAAAGGGCAGCTGTTCCCGCCTTGACCTGTTATACATTCACTGAATCTTAAGCCTCTGTGTTTGGTAGGAGTCTGAACACATGAGCATGCTATATTTGTTTTGCTCTCCAGCATTTGTTGTAAAAGCGATTCAGTCAGTAAAGTTTTGCCCCTAAGAATCTTGGACCTGTGGTTACATGATGTACTAAATCATGCCAGTGAGGGAGGATGGGCGGAGCATCGGTGCAGTGGGCAACTTGGCTGTGTCTTTCTCCTTGTAATTTCTCATACAGAAATAGTTATTCTTTGTATTGTTTATTTCTTGGGATACTCGCAGTCATTTTATTTGCTTGTTTTCCTGTCAAAACCATCCTGGTTAGTCCTGCCTTTAGCAATGAAGGCTTAGTTCCTACTTCAGGTTAATAATAGAGAAGTTATCATCGTAATGTATAATGTATTTTTAATCTCTAAACTTATAAACAAAGGTTTATATAAATATGTATGTAATAACAGAAGTAGTACAGTATCAAGTAGCATGGCTTTTTCCTACGGTAGGAGCAAAAACAGCCAAATAAATTAGATGTAGCAAATTGCAAATCTCAGTTTAAAATAATTGTATTAAATCATGTTTAAGTCATGAAATCTGCTTTAGAATTAATCACGTGTAGACTTTAAAGGTCCCATGTTGAATGATTTCTATAACAAGTTAAAGTAGATGTAAAGTTAGATTAAATGTCTACAAATAATTAAGTCATTTTTATAGGGAACGCCAATTAATGTTAATAAAAATTGTGTTTTAAAAATGGGCAACTGTTAAAGTACCAGAGAGAATTACTCAAGTAAAGGTAGTTAAGGAAAACGACCTACTCAGAAATAAAAGTTCTTTCTAAATGTAGCCGGTTCTCCTTACACAAGAAGCGTAAAACATCCTCGATGCAAATAAATGTAGATGCATCTGATTAACCTCTTAAAACCCGATTTCTATTTTTGTCCACATTGCTTTTTCTTCTCAAGATTTCTCTTTGACACTTTAAAACTTAAAACTTAATCAGTGCCTTCAAACGGAAGATATTTGGCAAATTAATTATACCCAACAGTCCTCATATGGGGATCTCACAAGGAGTTATATAGAAGGGTGCTCCAATCATTGGCCGATAGTCCATCTAAATAGCTTGATTGCAACTGCTATAAAGGCCAATCAGATGGTTTTCGGACCCTTAGCCAAAATAGCTTTTCTTGTATCAGTCTGGTAACTTTACAAGGTTTTTTGAGAAAGTTGGTCATGTTAACAAATGCAAGAGAGCCTTTAATTCCTGCTAGCATGAAGGCAGTGAGAGCGCGACTGCTCATCATCTCAGTTAATATTCGCTCAGCTAACGGCAACCAGGACAATGCAGTTACTCGACTTGAGAATATGAGTTCTGTTAACTTTTTGGTTCCTTGGTTGAATCACAAACAGTGTTAAATGGAAAGCTAGTGCGCTATGTAGTGTGTACAATCCACTGTTCAACACCATGTAGAATTGGCGTTGGATTAGAAGCTGGTTATGTTTGTAGCTGTAAAATAAAATAATGCAGACGGTTAAAGATACAATTCAGAACGAGTTGGAAGCACTTGATAATTGTAATAATTAAATGTTCCATACCGGCTATCACCACCAATTATGTAATGTATTTTGTCCAATCGGTTTACTTTGGTTGGAATAAATTGTTGTATAATTACAGATATACTCACAAATGAACAAAATCCCTCTTTTTTTTTTCTTTTTTTTTTTTTTATAGCAATAAAAAGTAAACACCGGAGTAAATGTTTATCTGCTGGTGTCGTTTTATGCAATAATTGCAGGTGGTATATGCAAGTATCCACAAAATGATAATCCTCGAGTCTCATACTGGTGGGCAGCTTTAAATAGGCACTGTGATCGCTATTGATCTACTAATTGGTCATCGGTGATCGGCTGCAGAAAAGCTGATCAGAGCCCCCTTAGTTATAGACAGAACATTATTGGTTATATCTGGCTGAAAGAAAATATTATGTCCTCATGTAAGGACATTCAGGTCTGAAAAAGTCACAATTTATTTTAAGAAACAAATTGAAAAAAATTTTGTGAAAGCGTTTGGGTGCTGTTACGTAAAAAAAAAACATGCATTATAAAAGTATAAAAGTCTTCTGTCTTTTTAACCAAGACAAGCAGAGGGATGTGTGGGGGGAAAAAAAACATTTGCTACAGATTTTAGTTCAAGTAAATACTGTTAAGTCAGAACGGTGAATTTCACTTTCAAGAGTCCAAATTCTTTTGTAAAAACCAGAATACAATTAGTGTCATGTGGAGAAACCTACAGTAATGGCACGGGCACAAACATGTCTATAGTGCCATTGTACCCATTGTTGGAGGGTGTAACAGTACCCTGATGATGCATCACGTGTCCCTGTGTGTTAACGTTGTGTTTCTGTAATAAGTGTATTCACAGACTTGTACACAAGAATTTCAAATAGTTAAGACAGTTTTGTGAATTGCTTAAATCAGTGTTTCAGTTCATTTTATGCAACGAACCTCAGTTGTTGTTTTATTTTCAACCTTCTAGACTTTTAAAAAGGGAACAATGATAAAACATGCTTATTTGGCAAGCTTTTTATTTGCTCCACTTCTCTTTTCCTTGAAAATGTCTCTACTAGGAATTCCACTCATCATTTCATGAGTCTTGTGTCCAATTGTAATGGCAACAGCTTAAAGCCGTAAAACTGCTTTCTTAGAAAACGAGTAGCTGTTTATTGGTAAAAATGTGACACTTGCTAATATAAAGCTGGGTATCTGCTTGTCCGACAGTAATTGAAGGAATCTTTCATAATAAGGGACCAAAACATGAAGAAAACGGCTAAGCAAAACGCTAAGCATTAGCTCATCGACACAGTATCGGGAAGTTTGACTTCCTCTCTGAAACTGAACAGCCAATAAAGTTGCAGCATCAAACATTATGTAGCGTGTAACACTATATCTGTGTATACTTTGGCTCATACTTTGAAAATTCTCAGATCCAAATGTGTCTTTTAGTCTGTTTGTTGAAAAGCTGCTTAAATTCCAGGCCACTGTCTTCGTGTTATTTTCTTTAAAGTCCTTCTATGTAAAGCTGTTTTCAGCTGGCATAGATCGTTATTTTCCAGATGTGCATCGTTACTTCAGCATACCCACCCCAGTGCCAATTCAATCTGCTGTAGATTATTTACTCTACAAGACTATAACTCTTGTTTGAGCTTCAGGTCGTCTCCGAGCTGAGCTAACCAAAGAATCGATTGTTTATACATCAGCTTCGTCATCTAACATGAACAGTGTGGTCAATGATTGATGAGAGAAAATGCAGCTTATCTCACTTTCTACCAACCTAAAGTAAAGTCACAGTCTTGTTTGCTAGCATTTGCAGAAGAATATTCTTGCTGTTTTACTCGTTGCTACAATGCCAGAGGAATCCGGTTAGCAAATTGAATGTTTTTAAGATTTTTAGAATAGGGGAGAAAAGCTGAAGTAAAAACCACATACTCTCTACACTTCTCAAAATACATTTTAAGCTTCAGTACGTCTTTAGGCTGCACTGGTAATGACACAAATCCAATTATTAACTTAAATATGGAAAATAATATATTATAACATAATAATAATGTGCAAAATATGGTCAAAAGTATGTATACACCAGACCATTTACACACCCATTCCACACCCAATTGGAATTTTTTTTCCTATCATATTCTCCCCTTACCCTTTCTTCTAGATTTTTCGGTCTGGCTGTGGGGACAAGAACCTTTAGGCCAGGCATGATGAGGCCTTTGGCATTCCAGTTTATTTAAAACATGTTTAGTGGGATTGAGGTGTAGGACCTGACAGTCCATGTCTTCATGAGATTGTCTTTATCCACATGTCTTTCTGGAACATGCTTGGACCCCTTAATCCAGATAATCGGACTCTAAACTGGTCATGCTGGACTGGGCTTACATTTATTAGCTGGCTACTCAATGCTTAATCTTTATTTTTATATTTTTTTAATGCCCTATTGAACATACATGACATTTCAAGCAACTCTCTTATGTGGTGTTGCCATACCATATACAATTTAGATCATTAGCACTGTGGAATTGTGGTACATGTGGGTCTTTCTTAAAATATACATTCCAGTAAAGAGCATTCACTGGTGAAACAAATTTTGAAGGCATGATTTATTCACGTTTGACACGAAATGTGAGGTATGGATATTTTCAGTGTCGGATCAGATTTTATTATTTTTTTAAGCAGCAGTCCTTTTATAGTGTAGTGACAAAACCCAGTGTTGTTGGTTTTTTTTTTTTTGAGGGAAGTACTTTTAAATTTTCTTTTAATGTGTAATAAATAGTCTTGGTCAGTAACACAAAAAGATGGAAAGAACTGCAACTACACAGAACCCGATTACTAAACTCTTCATAAAGCCGTGTGTCATCATAAGGTCTTACGACTGGCTTCTTTGGTTTGTCTATATTTTTTATTTTTTTGTTAATAGGAAGAAGTATGATTTGCCTTCACACAAGAGCCTCTAAAATGTTCATTAAAATATACAGTCCAAGATTGCTGTCCTTTTTCAGAGGCATGTGTGTGGGTCAAAAGTAAAAAAAGCTGTTAAAACGATTTGCCACAGATCTTACTCATTTGTCTTTTAACTTGAAGCGTTCCCTGTCGAAATGTTCCAGTGTGAAAAATGTGAAACCTTCAAACGTTATCAGTAAAGATGCTTTGCAATAATCGCGCTCTTCCTGTTACTGGCCGTCTCCGGTTTCACTCCGTGTTGCTGCGTCCTAATTAGAGCGTTTCTCCCTCATCGATCGCATGTCCTTGGTTTATTACTGAGAAGGGTTTTCTTGACTCCCAGTTTTACCAGACGTACAGTATTGTCAGTGTGTACGCGACTAGTGGAATTTTTTTGTATTATAAACAGCTCAGTTTTAGCACAGAGATCTTGTGGTTTTGAATCATACTCCGATGGAAAACGGAGAATAAAAATAAAAATGCCCTTGAGTTTGCACCAAGTCTTCATGTGCCTGGAACAATTAGATGAGCTGTAAGTTTTGACAGAATACACATTGTGTCTTACATTATGTCTGACATAACTTTTTTTTTTTTATGTTTTTGGAATAACATAATTTCTGAGGAAATGTGCTCAGGGCAAGAATACAGAAGTAAATGCAAAGTGGAAATTCAGGCAGATGTATTTTCTGGACTTGCATGGTTAGTCATTAGTGACCTTGTCTAAAGTTTAGTTAAACTTTGACTTTACCCAAAAAGTGTTGTTTTATTATTGGTTGGTTTACACAGTTTGCTGTGTGTGCGCTCTTTTATTTCACATTTAAACAGAGTAATATCTGTCTGACGCTTTACTTTAAACTCGTTCCCACACACTCTCACACACACACTCTCTCTCTCTCACACACACACACACACACACACACACACACACTCACTCACTCACCCATTGTTTCCCCCGATCTAGCAGTGCTGTAATGAGGCATTGTTTATTTTTATGGAATAGCTCGAAAATAATTTTTAACCCGTTTACTGTAACTCGCATCAGTTTTTTAAGCTGTGAGATTGCAGGAATGTAGCGGTAAACTCAGTGACACGCGCATGCAACTTTGCAGCCACCCTTCGTACCACTTTGTTCTCACTTCCTGTTTAGTGCCTCTTCCACCCCCATCACCTTCCTGTCTTCATGGAGCAGCATGTGCTGTCTCTACTCTCTGTCTGACTCTTCTAGAACTTTCCTGTTAGGTTCTCTGAATGCAAGTCCTCTGCCCTCTTCCTCCTCCCTCACCAGCCTGTTTTCTTATTTTAGTAACCTGATTCAGATTAACTTGATGTAAATCTTGTAAGTAATTTTTTAAGATCTCCCTGCTTCAGACCTTCTCCATAGGTCCGTGCCATCAATCGGCTGGTAAAGAGAAATTAAGACGAAAGAGAAAAAGATAGTGTGCCGTGGCCTCTTCGGGGCGAGCGCCCGAGCGTTAGTTATTGGTATAATTTTTCCATCTGGTTAAAATAAAAAGCAGTAGTTATTATGAGGAAGCAGCCGCCGTACCCCAAATGCCCCAACGTATTTTCCATAATTTGATGTTTATCCCGGTCTGAACCCTGCTGTGTGGAAAAGCTGTCTTTTCCCACAGCAGGATAGGAAGATTTTCCTTGTGTCGCGTGTGTGTGTGTTTAGGGACTACGCAGCAGGACTGATTATTTCTTAATTAAAGTCTTCCTCCCTCCCCTCAAGCAAGCATTCTTAATTCTCTCTCTCTCTCTCTCTCCCTTTTGTCTCACATTGACCCAGAAAAAGCAAAATGAAAGCTGGAGCCTGCACCAGTGCAGCATGTTTTGCACAGCAGCAGCAGCACAAACTGAAACAGATGCTTTTTTGTGGTTGTTGAAGTTTTATATTACACAAAGGAAATAGCATTTCTTTATTGCTTGTATGTTCGCAAAACAAATATGTTCATCAACATCTTTATCATATATCTACAAAAGAAAAAAATGCTTTAGTTAGAGTATGTTTTGGGGTGGAGCTCTGTGACAGATTTAAATTTTTCAGCACTCAGAGAAACCTTTTCTCGCCTTGAATCTTAACACAAAAAAATCGGATGTGAGTCTTTTATTGTGAAACAGATTCCAAGTTGTTGGTTGCTTAGCGGTTCCACACACTACAGAAATATCAATTAAATATTAGTTTAATAGTGTGTGTTTGGGTTTTTTTTCTCTTCCTTTTTAATGTGTGGTGCAATCAGTGTTTGTCTATTATTCAGACAATTTATGTAATCCATGAGCCAGACATCAGTCATTCCCAATCCATTAGTGCGTGTGTGAAAGTCGTCCTAAAAGCCTCGCCCCCAATAAACGCCCCCAATAAACACCCCCATAAGTACTTACGGCCACCACACGAAACCGCATAGGTGAGATAGGGGTATCAGAAGTTAACAGAATATGGGCCAAACTTTGCTGAGTGATAATGGTAGAATAACTTTAAAGGTCTTGACTAAAACAACATACATGAGGAATCACAAGGGAGTTTTTATTTTCTGCAATGGACAGTACTCGAAGTAGTTACTTTTATCAGAAAGTAACGCTGTAATGCAACTGATTATTTTTTAAAGACAATAATTTTGTCATGTAATTAGTTATTTTAAAAAGTAACATCCCCCAACACTGCTGGTAGTGTACATTTTATCTATTGTGTGTGTGGACCAGACGCGTCGTTTACCAACATATTGTCTTGCTCGGTAAACAGATAAGAGCAGCTCTCCCTCCTGCTGTGATTACTGGCCTGTGAGCTCATCGACATGATCACAGCACAATGACAAACCCGCGCATGCCTAGTAATGTAGAGACAGTGAGACATAGTGACAGAATCTGAGGCGTGTTTTTTTTTTTTTTTTTTTTTTGGACATAAAAATGAAGCGCCATCAGTGTTGGTAGTATTATAATTCTCATCGCCTTTGATGAGAATCAATCACAGTTGCAAGTCTTTGTGGCTGTATTTGCTTGTTGACTTTTTTGAATGTCTAATTTATTGTTTTTTTTATTTATTTACTGATTTGTGCAGCAAAATCGCCAGGATAAAAATTCCTCTTGGGCATTAAATTTTTTTGTGATTTATAAAAAGCAATTATTGACTTAATTAATAATAAGTTTCTGGTTTTCTTCTTATAGATTCATAAGCAGGTGTCTTGATAACAGCACTCTGTGTGTAATCCCTGTATCCACCTGTGTGTGTGTGTGTGTGTGTGTGTGTGTGTGTGTGTGTGTGTCCTCGACCGCTTATCTTTCATGCTTTTATTTGTTTGTTTAGTAATTGGAGAATATAATATTCATCAAATTTAATCTAAATAATGAAGTTTACTTCAGTCCTGCCACATATCTGCCCTCCGACTGACCTTAATTAAAATCCACACATACAGTAGGTGAAGCTCTGAAGGTGAAGCCAAATGGAGAACTTTCTGTCGAATTTGTGAATTTTATGATCACAGAGCAGTTTAAAACGCTATGAAGGTCAGAATGAATATTTGCGTGTTTTTTTTTCTTCTTTTTTCCCTGTACCTCTCCTTTTCCTTCTCCTTTCCCTTTTGCTTGTCATTCCTCTTCTGTCTACACATTTTAATCAGCGGCCCCATGCTGATCAGGATGTGATGTAATCGTGTCGAATGTGCTCGTTTTAGGTTTATTTAGAAGCGAATATGGACTCAATTTTAGATTTTTTTTCTTTGATAGTTGGAGATCTTAATGTGTATCATGCAGAAGTTGTCCTAATATCCTGCTAAACATCTGGAGTCTCAGTTTAAATATAAACAACATTTAGGAGGACAGACCAGACTGAGATGATCAAGGAATGTGAAACCCTCTAAACATGTCCTGATCCTCTGAGTCTTGTTTTGATTTTTTGTTAATTCATCTTCTTCTTTTAGAAAGGAGTAGACCTTATATTTATATTTATTTCCTGCTGTATCACATGATGTTCTTTATTTTTTTTTATTTTCCTTTTTTTTCCACCCAACATGATTTGATAAAAATATAATTCCTAAAAACCCTAAAAGAGAAAGTTAATTGTCTTTAGAGTTATTGTTCTCCAGATGTTCCACAAAGTTGAGGTAGACAACATTTTTTCTCTCTTCATGTCAGTACAGATCACAAATGGTTAAAGTTTTGTAATCTTCTTTTTCTGGTGTCATTAGTAACGCATGTCGAACCAAAAAATCTACATGTTGTCCGTGATGACCAACATCCTGTCTGAAATCTGATTTGTTGCGATGCATAGCTCACAGGAGAGAAAATGATTCCAAAGAACCTCGTCATGTTCGTCTGACAGATTGAGACACGCAAATGAGGTGGAGCTAAAAGAAAAGTAATGACATCCTGAAAAACCTTGACTGGAGTTTTGATGTCTGAAATTTCTAAAACATGTGTACTTTTCTATGTGTGGGATTATTATGTATCTTACGTATTAAAGAATCTTTCACGGTTTTGGTGAAACCGTGTGTGTGTGTGTGTGTGTGTGTGTGTGTGTGTGTGTGTGTGTGTATGGACCATGTCCAAAAATAGTCTTTAAACCAACATCCTGTTTATAAAAGGAGGCCTAGTCACACACACACAGTCCATAAGTGTGAACTGTCTGAAGTCCCTGTGCTCTGCTGTGTTTTTACAGGTCTTAGTACGGGTGCAGTAGCGGTTCGCTAATGTTTCCTCAGGCAGGGGACATGAAAGTATCATTTATTATTGCCGTCTTCATTTTTGGTTTCATGGTACCCATATCAGTATGGTGTTGTAATGGCAGCACTACACCAGATTTGTTTCCTTGGCTTTGCATAAGTCACAGTGGAAGAAGTTAAAGTGCCACTATTATGCTTTTTCAAATATTTTCTTTTTATGCAGTGTGTCATGTAGCTGTATGTGAACATAAACTATCTGCACTATCTGTGCCGCTGAGTTTTTGTCTATTTTAAAAAAAAGAATCGGCTCACATTCCCCTAAACGAGTTGTTAGCAAATCTATTTTTACTCTGTTACGGATCAACGTCACTCCGTAACATAGAAGGCGCATGCGCCCTCGCCCTCGCACCTATGGCAAGCCCCGAGGGGAAAAAATGTGTGTGGGGGGGATCATTGTGGATCGTTTCTTTTCGAAGATTTTTTGAACCGGATTATCTTTGACTGGACATATTCCCTGGACTTCTCACCGTCCGTCATTGGCCTCTCAGACTTCATTAACCCTGGTATGACCGAACTATACTCCTTTAACACACATACAATAAACACGGACTTCGGACATTCTTCACTCATTTGCACACATACACATACCGTTTATTATATATAGTTTGTAAATATTGTTTATATCTTTGGTTGTGGTGCACCTTTTTCATTTACTTTATTTAGTTTTGTATAATACACGTTTGCTTTATCTACTTGTTTGTCCTTTTTGCTTTTTTTTTGGTGTGTACACACATACAATAAACACAGACTTGGGACATTCTCCACTCACTCGCACACATACAGTTTATTATAAGTAGTTTGTACATATTGTTTATATCTCTGTTTGGTTGTTGTGCACCTTTTTCGTTTACTTTATTTAGTTTTGTATAATACACGTTTGCTTTATCTACAGGTTTTATGTTTGTCCTTTTTGCTCACCGGCCTTTTAACGGAACACCGACACAAAGATAAAAAACCTCTCAGTTTTCGTAGCCACAGTTAATATAAAATTAGCTGGTTGTTACACGGTAAAACCGACGCCATCTTTTCTATGTATTGACGGGTCTCCAGGGCCGTCATTCTGTTATGGTCATGGGCATTTCTTTTTCCGACACGCGCTGTAGCGGTTGACCAGTCAAAAATCACTGTGCCATCTGACCAATCACAGCAATGAGGGCTCACGGAAAGGAGGGGTTTAGACAGACTGAATCTTCGAACTGCTTCACACGAGTTGTATACGAATCATTTAGAAATGGAGTAAAATTAAATCTATTTTTGGATAAAACTAAAGTGTTTTTTGACCTTGCATACATGTAAACCTGTTTTAAGAGACTCATTAAGCAATATTAGCAACCTTTAAAATGGCACTTTAATTATTCAGCTGAATTTCTTCTTCAGAGACATCAGAAGTCACGGAGGCTGTAATTGCTTGTGGTTTTTACGTGTCTAGTTTTGTTTTAAATTTAGTTTAATTAAGTTTTAAAATCAAATCACTCTTGTGCTTTACCATCAGATATGATACTGTAATACATTGGTGACTTATTTAGGAAATATACAAGAAGAGTAGCCTGCTTTTTTTTTTTTTTCCTTCCAGTAATAACAGCATCCAAACCAATCAACATTTTGAAATGACTGACAGCTTGTTAAAGTTTGGTAAAGTAAGTTAAAACTCACTAACGTACAAAACTGTTGATATTCCCATTGGACAAACAGAGCCCTGACTTTCTCTTAAAGTAAATGGAGACTGTTTGGTGTAAAATACCGCCACTTTTTGTATTTTTGACTTGACTGACCTTAGAAAAGTATCATCTGAAATTGTTAGGAAAAATCTTGTCGACATGATAAACAGTTTAGTGGTAATTATGAACAAAGTTTTTTAAAGTTTTTGACAGAGCTGTGGTGCCGGCGGATCTGTTTACCATAAAACCCCAGCTAATACATTTTCACAAGGTTGGTAGTTTTTTGTTTGTTTGTTTTTTTTTTTCCTTCCCTTAACCTCATTCATGGCAGCATCGTATGTACACGTTCGAGGCAACAATTATCTCATCATCGAGGCACAGCCGAAGGCTGTTCCTTTGCTAATGAGGCAATAAGATACCAAGTATGCTATCTCTAACCTCTGCTTGGTTTTGAAATAGACTTCCTGGCCAGAATTACTTTGGCCATGTTTGCTTTTAAGCTACACACTTGTTTTAACTAACCCCAGAGGCCTTCCACACTTTAACTGTGTCTGTATAGAAAACTCTCCAAGTGCTGATGAACAAAGCCACAGAGAGCCTGGTACCATCACACGCAGCTTTGTGAATGGAGTAGCCGTGATAGTAAGCTTTGTGTAGTGTCCTTTACTGTTTACTGTAGTGTAAAGCTGTGCTGGAGCAACTTTCTGTTGAGTCACATGCCGAACTGTTAATAGTGCCTTGTGAGAGATACAAAGCGACCTCTCTTTTATAAAAAAATTAGAGATACTTTAATATAGTAAATATTATTTAGTAATATTCAGGATTTCTTTCCTAAGATCGTGCTTTACATTTTTTTAGCCGTTAATATTGAGATCTTAATTGGGGCAATTTGAAATGGTGTAGCTGTTGAAAAGATGTCATCAGAGTTAGTTAATGATTTATCCTCATGATACCCTGATGTGACTTTTTTTTTTTTTTTTATTATTGTTGCTCTGGGTATCAGCAGGAGTCCCAACCATCTGTGGACAAGATTATCCTTGACTTCTGGTACAGAAATAGAAACTGGCTCTGCAGTTGCGGCTTAGCGAAATCAAGCGGAGAGGAAAGCTGGTTTCGTCGCAGTCCTGAATGTCGAGAGTATTTTGATCCGTAAATGTATAAAGATTCATAATCTTGCAGACACGCCACTAAAATATCACATGACTAATATTCGGTTGCACAAACGGTGCAGTAGAATGCTGATATCACATAGTTTCTTGTTCACATCGCAGTACCTCATGCCACAATGTATGATTACATCTGTAGTCTGAGTGAATGCATCAATAAACAACAACTGTTTGAGAAAAGTGCAAACAATGCTGTAAATGTACTCTCCATTTGCCTGCCTTGTAGCAGATCCTGTGGACAGCTGCAGTGTTGCTAGCACACGGTCCTTTCTCTCTCTCTAACTGGCTGACAGCCATCACATCATTACACATATGGTGGCTCAACAGTTGAGGTTTTGGGTTACTGAACAGGAGGTCAGAGGTTCAAGGCCCTGAACTGAAAAAATGCCTCTGTGGCACGCTTGAGCGAGACCCCTAAACCTTTCTCCTCCGGGACATGGCTGTTTCTGAAAAGAATTTCACTGTTATATAATGTATACATGATGTATACAGCCGATTATAAAAATGACTTTTCCAACCTTAGATGAGAATTTTTTTAATTGTTCCCGTTGTATAGCATGACTGCTACGTTACAGTGTACTTCCTTGCTTGCCGGCCAGCTTGGCTATTAACAGGAATGTTCGTAAAGGCAACATGATCCTCATCCTGATTAAATGCCTCATCCATGTGTGATTTTATTTCCCAAAAGAAATCAGCCAACTGCTACTGAACATCTCATCAGTACTTGGTTTGCGAAAGCCTGTTTTAGACAAACATGAATAAATGATACTTTCATGTTCATGGCCCCCTACCTGAGGAGACCTTAGCGGACCGCTACTAAGACCTGTAGCATGAAAAAGACTAAGAATACAGTACTTATTGTAATGATCCTTAAGATTAGTAAAAAAGAAATCCAGAAGTAAATCCAGAAATAAAATGAATACAAGCTTAAATTAAAGGAGACTTGTTGCAGATGGATGTATTATAGAAATAAAATAATATACTAGGGCTGCTTGATTATGGAAAAAAATCCTAATCACGATTATTTTTGTCATGATTAAAAATCACGTTTATTTTACATGATTACTTACTGACTTTGGAAATATGTTGCATTTATTGAACAGAACAGTAATTTTCTTTAAAACAGATTAAGACAGATAAAACAGATAAAGGCAAACAAGATCAACAATGTAGTGCACTTCCACAATCTTTTGAAAACAAGTAATAAATAAAATAAATATTAAATAAAATAATTATTAAATTATAAATTATTATTGATAGTGTCGAGATGGCAAAGCATAACGCTTGTCCAGAGTATTTATCATTTTCCTGAATCCTTCGTTCTCAACCGTGCTAATAGGGCTAAAAAGTCTTTGGCTAAAAAGTATGTAACGGCATCTGTAATTTTTTTGTGCCTTTCTGAGCTGGATGGATCTGGAGTTGCACTGAAGAGCGTGTCTTTAATGGATGTATGTGTTGCCGAGGATTTTGTGGGGGTTGTTCGTCGTTCTTTCTGTTTCTTAATTAGTTGGTCATATGTCGGTCTTTAAATGTCGGTGTTTAAATTTTGCGCAACTTCTTCGCTGACAGTATAGAGTGAAAGAGTCCGGGCTCCTGGAAGTGTGAAAGTGCGGATGCGCGCGCACGCGTCAGAACGCAGGTCAAAAAAATTTTTTTTAAAGTGAATAATCGTTTTTTTCCGATTACACCATTTTTGTGATCGTTGAAACCCGAAATTGAAATCGAAATTCAATTATTTGCACAGCCCTTAATATACATAAAATATATATTATAAATATAATATGAATATAAAATATTTAAATAATAAATATCTAATATAATAATTAATATAAACATTGATGTAATTAGTATAATACTGTAAATATATTAATATTTTAAACTCGCCATAGATTAATGTATTTTAGAAATAGAAATTAAACTAGCTTTGCTTGATAAATATTCACTGGTGATGTGCGCCTGATCTTTGCTGCTAATAATAATAATAGTATTTATAGTCAGATATACAAACAGGAAACTGATGTTATAGGTTCTCTTTTTATGGTGCTTAGTAAACTGTGTGTGCAGCCAGGCGTATTTATTTAGCTTCAGGTAACCATAAGATCGCAAAAAGCCTCAAATTATGTGGTGTGATAACTTTGGAGGTCTGTATAGTGCTTTATTGCAAATGAGTGTACAGTTTTTGTTTTTGAAATTAATTTTCCTCTTGCTTGGAGGCTTTTCCTGAAATCAGATTACGAACACTATGTCCCTAGAGGCTTGTCGTCGAGATTCTCCCTCGCCCCCCCACACAACAGGTATTTTGGGTTGATGGTAATTCCTGCAGTTGAATCGATTTGTACAAGCATGAAAATATGTGTTCAATGTAAACACTTCAGGAATTTGTTGCTGATAAGAGGCTCGGCTGTAAATGCAAGAATTTACATTGTGACTAAGTTCAAGAAGTGATGCACATCAACCCCCTGATGTACTTTACTGAGATCACTGACATGAATAAAGACAGGAAGGCTTCCCGTCTTATCCCCAGTATCCAGGCACGGTGTACTGGTCAAGGTGAAACCAAATTGGCAGAGTGCATGTTAAGTCTTTTCCCATCAGAAACAGTAGTGTCATTTGTAAGTGAAGAGCTTCAGGAGGCTTTTTTCCCCTACAGGTTCTTTATTTTTTTTATTAACTAAAAACATTTGCTGGTTACAAAACAGGATGACTTGGAAACCTTTTATTTTCATTATCCCTTTTTCAAATGTTTTTTGCATCTTATGCGATTGTCAGTAACCTTGTACATTATAAAGCAAAGTGGACATCAGCGTTTTAGGAGGCGGTCTATTGTATTATCTGAACCATTTGAAATGAATAGAAAAATAACAACAATAATAATTCCAGCACTAACACAAATAAAAAATTATGACAGGAAACCAATATCTTTTCATTTGTAGTTAAAGTGAGAAGATAATCTTTTCATCCAGTATACAGTACTTTTTTACAATACATTTTGCATGTCTCTGACCAGTATTTTTTTAAATTACAGGGTGTTCCTAAAATATACGCCTGTGATTGGCCTCATGGCTTTCACACACAGTCTCCAGCACTGAGAGTCGTCCCCTGTGAAGTTTACTACCAGCTTAATTGAAAAATCTAATCAAGTACTTCCAACCAAATTCACACTCTCAAGTTCATGTTTTGTGTTATTTTTTAATTTTTTATTTGGTCGTTTGTTTGGAAAAACCATAATAATTAAACTATGGTAAAATCCCAAAGTTGCCTTACTTTATTCATTTATTTTAACATACTATATGAAGGGTTTTTATCATAAAGCCCCTTTACAATCTTTATATTATAATGTTTAAAAATTGACTCTGATTGACTTATTTCAGCACTGGGTCATCTAGATCCAAGTGGGTAATTTTTTTATATATATATATATATATATATATATATATATATATATATATATATATATATATACACTTAACCAACGTAATGCTGTGATTGTAAATACCTGAAGCAGTCTTGCTTTTCTGAGGTGTGTTTTTCTTTCAGAGTTTGTTGTTCTTTTCCTTTATATTGTGCTTACTGCACACCAAGGTATTGCTTTTGTCTAGGGTGTGTAGTTGTGATTAACCTCTTAAAATCAGGGTCATAGGCACATTGCCTGATTATTCTTAGTTCATATTGTAATGTATATTCCTCCTAGATCGAGTCCCAGATTTTATTTTCATGGATTTTGGATTTTGTTAATTAATTTTTCCAAATCCCATTCAAATGTTACACGTTACTGCCTTAATCAGTGGCTTTTTCATTTGTGATGTTTTAGTCTCTTTCTACCTGACATGGTCATCTTAGTTGCAACAATTTATCAACATCATAATTTTTCATCCTTTAACAATATAAATGTAACACTGGGTTATTTTTCTTGCAATATGATTGAGTAAATTGCTTTATTTCTTTCAGATAACTGTTTTGCAGAGATTAAACAAAGAAAAATCTTGTTTGTCGGATTTTATTTTGGCCACTAGGGAATAATTAAATATTAATTTCTGCTAATCGAGTGATTTCCTTGAGTGTCGTTACACCCAAGTGCTTCAATGTACACCGGTCCCACTTCAGGTGAAATTTATCTTGCAGTTGTTTAAAGTCCAATTTTGTCACTTTAGTGTTGTTTCTCATTTATATTGGTGCTTTTACTGCTATCAGTTTGTCTGATATTAAGAGTCGCTCTATATTAAGGGCGAAAAGCAAGTGGTGACATTCCGCAGCCTTGTCTTACACCTCGTTAAAGTTCAACAGTGTACGACAAGTACCTGTTTATTTTTATTCGGGCAGTTGGATTATACTCGAGTGTACTGGAACGCGAATCTCTTTCCAGTACATTATGTAAAAACCCCAGCACATGGAATCTAAAACCTTCCCCGCTGCATCCAGACTGAGCTCTATAAGGCTTGTAAATTATGTCCATGGATACGTTTTATTTTTCAGATGTCTTTAAAGGGCTATGGCCACTTTTACTACTTGTGCTGAACTACCGCAAGATAATTCATTGTGTGTCATGTGGTCAAGATTTGTGTATTGATTAGGTTATAACTTTCCCTTATATTGATATTGTGGCCAAACACGAAGTAACTCTTAAGCTGTCCCACTTTGATTATAATTGCGTGTTGCAATTTGTATTCATTTTTGTTCAGCAGGGAATTTTATTTTAAAAAATGAACTGATTGCTAAGTAAGAGATATTGAGTTATTGTGGTGTTTGTATATAATCTGAATTGGTCAGTTGTTTGTTTCAATAATCAACAGATAATATGATTATTAAAATATTAATTGTTAACATTTCCTAGGCTTGACAGCAGGAGGTAACTCTTGAGCCTGTAATTCACTGGTGTGTGTGCGTGCGTGTAAACAAACATGCAAATATTTTCTCTAGAAATATATGATGTCACATAATGGTTTGCACTAGTAAATTCATGCTATAATGGCATTGGAAAGGAAAAACAAATGTTGGTAGCAGCGTGTCTTCTTAATAAACAAAGTCTCTGAGGGTTGTGACGAGTGTTGCAGCCTGTTCTGGTTTGTGGAGCGCTGTAGGTGTTAACCATTGGTGAAATGTTGTCATAGTAGGGTATTTTCTGTGCTGCGTGTGGTTAAACTGCAGTCTCGCCCTTCCATGTCGTCTTTGTTTACTCCACGTTGAGCTGCTTGGAGACACAAAGGTTCAGATCAACACCCCTCACACATACACCGGCTCTCAACGGAGAACGTATGTTGCAACATCTCTTTAATTCATTTCTTATATTGAAGTTGTTCCTCTTGACGGTTAAATATTTCTTCTCCCCTAAATCTACACAATTGCTTTGCTGTTAAAACTGCACTTTTCTACCAACGTCTTTCTACATTATATTAAATAATTGTGTAAAAACTTACCTGTACTGGCTGTGAGCTGCATGGCTTGTTTAAATAATTGCAAAGTAATTCAGACGAAACACAAATTTGAAGCTCAGAATTCCTTATCCAGAAAATGATTTAAACATACTGATGTCTGGTTAAGGAAGGAATAAAAACGATTTAACTGTTTAGAAATTATCCCAGTTGTGGCGAGACTGCAGAAAAGTGCTGTTAACAGTGCTCGCTGTTAACTGGGACGTATACAGTAATCAGTTTTTGAGTCTTATCAGAGGCAGAGGGTGATTAGGATCACCCGAAGGAAATGCCCCTGGAATCGTCGTGTACGCAAAAGCAAAAGAGGATGCGGTGCGCGCGTGAGTATTTATTGCTTCATGCAGTAAATTGCGTAGGAAGTGCATATTGGTTCGTCCCACTTTTTCAGTTCTGCCAAGACCTGTTAATGAATAATCACAGGTTTAATATTGTTTCCTACATCCTACACCATGCAGCTCATCTGCACCCCGTTGACTTCACAGAAGCAAGTCATAACACCCACCTTTAAAGCAGAGGTGTCAAGGTAGAAATTTTGGGTATCTATACTTTACTGGAGAAATTATTTTTCAGCTGACTTTTTACTTCTACTCCTTACATTTTCACGCAATTATCTGTACTTTCTACTCCTTACATTTTAAAAATAGCCTTGTTACTCGTATTTTATTTCAGCTTGTCATTCAAAAAACAAACACAAAAAACATCCGTATAAATCGCGCCATTCGGATGGAGCGAATTTGATTGTGGTTGGATGAGAAGTATAAACATACCATTCCGACACTCTATTGGTTGGTACGCGATCCATCGCACCTGCACATGACGTCACGTCACACACTCCAGCAAGATACAGTATCCCAAATCACTATGGCCGTTAAAAAATACAACAAAAACACACATTTTCTTTTTTTATGAGGTGTTAGTGCAGTATATAGGCCCGTGGCACAGCCTAAGCTTTTATCCTTAACGCTTCCCCCCTCACATTACTTTTACTTTTATACTTTAAGTAGTTTTGAAACCAGTACTTTTACACTTTTACTTGAGTAAAAATCTTAAGTTGATACTTAAACTTCTAAAGAAGTCTTTTTAAACCCTACTATCTATACTTCTACTCACATAATGAATGTGAATACTTTTGACACCACTGTACATACTACACTATGTATACACTATGCATTACTATACTATAATCGGTCTTCAGTTATTTATTTGATTCAGAAATGTGTGATGAGCTTCTAGTTTATAAGTGTTCAAGCGTACACTGGAATACTACACACACGTGTGCCATATAAAGTGTCGATGTTATCAGTGCGTAGTGTGCATGGTAGCCCATGCATTAAAACAGATACCTCCCCCATTCTTCTGTTTTTTTCGAAAATGGTTAAATCTCTCTTACACGGAGCTCTCTTGCTTTCGTTCCTTCCTTGTTTTGTTGTTTCTGGTAAAATGTTGATCTGTGTGCAGTAACCTGTTGAACTAACCTGTAAATACCTTCTGTTTGATTGCAGGTCTTAAATGAAGAATGCGACCAGAATTGGTACAAGGCAGAGCTGAACGGCAAAGATGGCTTCATCCCAAAGAATTACATTGAAATGAAAGCACATCCGTAAGTACAGCAGTTCAAGTCTCCTTCACCTCACCGACGGGGATGTAAAGTTGTGTTCAAAATAATTGCAGTGTGTTGAAAAAAGTGAGTAAAGCTCCATATCCATGTAATAACTTTTAATTAAAATCACGCAAATGCATTGGACACCCTGCATAATCTATTCTAAATCACAACATGAAAAAAAATGCAGTGTGTTCAAAAAAATAGCAGTGACATCATTCATCTTTACAAAGTGATGAATTTACCGTTTAAACAAAAATGCTTGAAGTTGAATCTTTTCTGTGCATCTCTGAACTAATATTTAGTTGTATAATTATGGTTTATGAGAACTGCTTCACATTTGTGACAATTGTACTACACGCCACAATCCATCTGCATTTCTTAGTTTTGCCTCAGAACAGCATTTTTAATGTCAGCCCACAAGTTTTCTATTGTATTAAGGTCTGGGGATTGGGCTGGCCACTCCATAACATTAATCTTGTTGGTCTGGAACCAAGATGCTGCTCGCTTACTGGTGTGTTTGGGGTCGTTGTCTTGTTGAAACATCCATTTCAAGGGCATTTCCTCTTTGTGATGAGGCATCATGACTTCTTTAAGTATTCTGATGTACTCAAATTGATCCATGATCCCTGAAATGTGATAAATAGGCCCAACGCCATGGTACGAGAGGCATCCCTATATCATGATGCTTGTTCCGCCATGCTTCACTGTCTAAATTTAGTGTTTGGGGGTCACCTGACAAACTGTCTGTGGCCTCTAGATCCAAAAAGAACAATCTTGCTTTCATTAGTCCTCAAAATATTGTGCCCTTTCTCTTTAGGCCAGTCAATGTGTTCTTTGGCGAGCTGTCACCTCTTCAGCACATGTCTTTTTTTTTTTTTTTTCAACAATAGGACTTTGCTGGGGCTTCTTGCTGATAGCTTGACTTCACATAGCCGTCTTCCATTAGTAACAGTACTCACGGGTAACTTTATATGTTCTTTGATCATGCTGGAACTGATCATTGGCTGAGTCTTTTCCGTTTTGTTGTTTTTTCGATCCATTCGGATGATTTTCTGTTTTCTTTCACGTCTTTCTGTTAAAAGCATTTGGTATCATTTTAACAGAGCAGGCTATCCTTTTCTGCACTTCTTTGAACCTGTTTTTCACAGAATAATTTACCTCTCTAATTGAACTCCACACTGCTATTATTTTTAACATGCCCCTTTTCAATTAATGATCCAATTACACAGAATCAGGTGCATGCAAGTCATGACTGTTAAGTCTGTTGGTTTTCTATTACTCTACTATATCTACAAGTAAAATATTTACCCTAAAGAAATATAATTTCTCCCCAAAACAATTCACTTCTGGTTACTGAAGTTGGACTGCTATTATTTTGAACACGACTGTAATATAACTGGAATATTCTAGTTTAGTCTTCTAAAGGGGTTTATTCATGGCGTTAACCGACAGACTTTATTATTTTGGGTGGATAAATTGACAAAGATCACAGCATGGCCGTGTGTAACATTTCCTCACTGATATTGATTATCTTGTTACAACGGATAAGGGGTAGGATACATCAGGCAGCAAGTAAAGTCAGTTTTCAAAGTTAGTGTGTTAAGCGTGAAAAAAATGGGTAAGTGTACTTATTAGCGATTACATAGAAATTATCTAATTAATCACTTGTTCTGTGATATCGTTTTGTTGTGTTTGTTGTTTGCTGTAGAGATATTTAAAAGTATTTCACTTCAAATGACGTTTGTTGCTCCTCTTTCAACTTTTGTTTTCTATGCCATAAAGCTGCTGGGTTTTGGACAAAGTTGAAGCTTGTAAGTTCGCTCCTAAATGCTTTGCGTTGAGGTGATATTTTAGGCTTGAATTGTTAAGAGGCAAAAAGGAATTTTCCTACTATAATTATCAGCTGTTCCCTCTGGCTGTTTTTTTTTTATGTGATTAATTAATTTTAATTAACACAAATATTTTGACAGCACTGGTAAAAGTCTTGCATCAAGTCATAATAAATAGACACAACTGGTATAAAAAAGAAAATTGGATTGTGAGAACCCAGGCTGTTTAGGTACGTTTATGTTTATTAATAATGGGAACAATAGGCCAATTGATATAAAAAGGACAGTGCAACCACATCCAGGCTCATCAGAATGAATTTTTAGTCGGAATGAGAAGAGTGGCATGAACATTTTGATAATACTTTTGTTCGGGGCTAATATTGGTGGCATGATGAGTTTCTCAGAGATGATTATCTCTAAACTCCGCGAGAGAACAATAATCTACCACTTAACTTTCACCTATTGGCTCGTCATTTCAAACACGGTAAATAATTTAACCAATCATAAATCATTCTGAGTTATTGTAACCGATCAAAATGCAGTAGGCGGGATTTATCATCTAATAAAAGATGGAAAGCCTAACCTAACCTTAAAGCTAGGGAAAAATTTGACAAAATGCTTTGAGCACGCAAACTGCCATTGTATCACATCAGGGCCCATGTAAGCAGGTAAGATAAGAATGTGATTGAAGAGAGATTGTCCATGTAAATGTAGACATTGATGCACGTCGGGAGCGGAGGATAACCGGCCTGGTTTGACAGAAGAGCTACTGTGGGAAATCTGGCCAATTGCTGAAAAATTTTATCTACGAAAGATCTTCCATGACAGAACATTTATTCTTGCTGTGGTAACATGGTTGGGTGTGACATCACTCATCACTGCCGCCTCCTGAATTAGGTTTTTTTTTTCTTTCTTTCCTTCTTCTAATGTGCTGGTTCGGGTAAGTCAGAAATTCATGAGAAGTAATAAAGGAATAAAAATAGCAGCAAACCGTATCCGTGTTGCTCGGAGATCTTAATGAGCATGTAGTCCATATTCTAGGATAAACTTGTTAACTTAAATAATTAGACTTGTAGAAGCTTAGTGTGTCCAGATGGCTGTATTTACTCCTGGTAAACATCTGTATTTTTATAACTGTATTATTATAAACAGTGTGATTTACACATTTATGTTTATTCAGAAGTAGGAAGCATAAGTGTTGGCACTGATTGCTATGATGTTATTGCTAGAAGTTTCATACGGTTCATCTTCGCATCCTTTTTTTTTTTTATTAAATTTCTTTGTATCCAGTAGGATTTAAGGAGAGATGTTTGGTAAACGTAACATTGTAGTACCTTTATACATTTCTGTGTAAAACAGACTTTAAATCAAAGATGTCCTGAAGATTTAAATTATGTTTTCTATATATATATATATATATATATATATATATATATATATATATATATATATATATATATATATATATATATAATATTATAAAATAATTTATAATGCATAATAATTGGCAATAAACGTTGTTTAATTTAACGACGCTTCCTTTTAAAATGTAAAAAAGAAAAAAGTTAAATAAAAACATCATTATACATATAGTTTAGTCACAAGCACCAGACAGTAAAAAAAAATTATTTAATCACACCCACAGTTATGTTACAGCATACATTTTATCATAAAACTATAGGTGTGTATTTGCTTCTTGCATAGTCTGTATACACACAGTCTTTCATCAGCATTTACAGTTGAAACCAGATATTTATATACACTTCAGGAAAAAGAGTTTTAATGGCATAACCATTAGGGAATCACCCAGGACCGACAGATACAATATTATCACGATACCTAGCTGCCGATTCAGTTTATATTGCAATACTTTGTCACAGTTTTTATATATATATATATATATATATATATATATAATATAATATAATATAATATAATATAATATAATATATAAATATAATATAATATTATATTATATATATATATATATATATATATATATATATATATATATATAATAGTTTTCTCATTTAAAAACAAAGGGTAGCATTTTAACAATACAAAATAACTTAAATACAAGAGTTTTCAACTCCCTCGTAATACTTTGTAGAAAAGAAAGGCTGATCACAGGCTTTTAATGCATACAACGACGTTTGATAATGTAACACAAGAAAAACATTGCACCAGTCAGAAACTCAGAAATGGTTATATTCAAGGCTGATCAAGCTATAAACCAGCCAATTAATAATAATTACTAATAATCGTTTTCTAATATGTATTGTGTTTTTAAAAAGAATAGGTTATAGTTTGTTAATAAAGAATTACATTTTAGCTCATTTGATTAGTACCCCAGTTTATTGCTCTGTTGTTCTCCATAGTGTAATATTATAGACTCGTTGTTCTACATCTTTTAGTTCAGCTAATGTCTAGTTCTTAACATGAAAATGGCTTCTAAGGTCATATGTTGGACCCTTTGTCAACCTGATTAAGCCCAGCAGAGCATTATGTTTGACTTTCCTGCTCTATATACATTTTAAGCAAGAGCTAAAGGTTCAGAAAGGTCTAGTCAACAATAGCAGATTTTAAAAAAACGTCTCTTATCGCACATGATATTTGTCTGTGGATAAATATGAAAAAGTTGTATTGCGCTTGTCGTGTGTGAATACAGCTTTTTAAAAATGTGGCTGTGATTTCCACCCGCCTGGCTACCTTTGGCTCTTAACATGTTTGAATTTTTATTCATGTCACCGGCAGCCAGTTTTCTCCAGGAAGATGGGCATGTGTAGAGGAAATGGAGAGGCCGCAACAGGACAGCTGTTTTTTTTATTTATTTTTTTATGTAACATCTGTATTGAACCTGCACGCTCTCAGAGGTGTCAGCGTGTTCCTTATCGTCTCTGTAATGCAAATATGTACAGTGAATGCAGACATCTGCCCTGCGTGACCACTTCCTCATTGCATTGTGCAGTAAATGTTCCAGGAGAAAAAAAAAACATGATAGGATGATAGGTTTTTCCACCTAGAAAAGTCACGCTCTGCATACAAGTGTTGGTTTTGATTTTTAAAAATGTATATTAAAAAAAATTTTTAAGTCTGAACTGGTTACTAACACTGTTTGGAAACACTCAAGTGGAAACTGTATGTTATGGTGTAACTCCATCATGCTCAGATGAACAGATTGCAAGTCATTTTTGAGTAATCGGTTTTCTTTGTATTTGTGTGTGTGTGTGTGTGTGTGTGTGTGTGTGTGTGTGTGTGTGTGCAGGTGGTTCTTTGGGAGGATTCCTCGGGCGAGAGCAGAGGAGCTGCTGAACAAACAGAGGCACGATGGAGCTTTCCTTATTAGAGAGAGCGAGAGTGCGCCTGGAGACTTCTCCCTGTCTGTCAAGTGAGTGGCCATACTGGAGCTCATACAGTAACTCTGAATAATTTACACCATGCATTGCGTTCTTACTTTTTCATTTATTCCCTTATTTGTCTGCTCTACCTTGACTGTAAGATTGAAATCATACTGTAAGTGGAGAGCTTACAGAGGGTCTCGTATACCTCATTTCCACTACACTGGTGCTGGTGCCGGCCCACATTTACACTAGACAGGAGCTCAGGGGGAGCTGCATGATAATACGTCACAGGCCACGCCCACTAAACAGAAATGAACATGGCTGAAGTCAGTTTACTGGTTATTCTCCAAACTATGAAAATGTATTTCAGTATCCAAAGGCAGCTTATTCGACGTGTTATAACCGCTGAAAGAGATCGACGTAGACAACTTGCTCATTCACTATTTGGTCGGTTGTTCGTGTGAAGCCTTCGACTATTAGTTCTTCTCTTATTTCCTCATAAACTTTTTTTTTTTTTTTTCTTAAAGCACTTTCCAATTTCTGCTGAATCTCGGCGGATGTCTAAATTGCTAAAAGCGCTTTTGTTCCGTCCGCGCTCCACATTAATGGACTTTGAGTCTCCGCCATTTTCTATAACTCCGCCCACCGCTCGGGGTTTCCGCAACTAGACCAGCAGAGTTTTGGGCCGGTTCGGTGCTTATTTCTGTGGAAAAGCGCGGCACTGGTTCCAAAATTGGGAACCGGCACGGGAACCAGATCAGTGGAAAAGGGGTTTTTAGACAGCGGCTCCCTTTAAGAGCTCTGTTTGTGTGTTTGTCTCTTAGGCCATGTCCACATGTAGCCAGATATTTTTGTTTATTATCTTTGTTTTTTTAAAATAATTCTGTCCACACGACCTACGTTTTAAAAATATCATTGTCAGCATGAAAACGCTCTGTTAAGTGCTGTCAGGAGCCTCCCTAATCAACAGGGGGCCAATCAGAAGCCCAGACAAACTCTCATCACCGGTTGCGCTTTGTAGAAGTCCGACGGATCACGTCGAAAACCACCGTCACAGAAGCGCCAAAAACCGCAGAGAAAAATATCTTTTAAAAATACCCTGCTACGACTGGACACGGCCTTAGTTTTGTTTCTGTATTTAACTGTATGTAGACATGCATACTTTTTTATTTAGAAGTATAAACAAAAATGTGTGACCTGGTTAGCATAAAGAAATGTGTTTAAATGGACCTGACGTTTCACAAGCCACAAATTACCAAAATTATACTTTGTTGCAAAGCCATGGTCGGGCAGATACAGCTTCCAGACGTTTTCGGTAAGAAATAATTGCATTTTTGCAACATTGTGGTTTTATTTTGGCTCATTTTTTCCTGCAACCTGTCTTCATTTTCATAGGGTTACGCGAGACTTAGTGTTGCCCTTAAAATTTTAATGTCCTCCATAAATCAATGGAACTTATGTTGGTCGCGTGACAAGGCCAAGCAAGGCCTTCATGAGTGATTATTATTATGGGGTCATGGTTGGTGTCATGCTCTTATTGAAACATAAGTCTTTTCTCTAGATATCAGTTTCTTGGCCATTTAGATTAGATTCTAATTTAATATGTCAAAGTACATGTCTTGGTCAGTCTCTGAATGTAATGCCCTAACACTGTTTGCAGAGAAGCGTTCCCCATGTACCGCTGCTCTTACACGTTACTGTGTGTGGTGTTCCCTTGATCATATAACAACCCCATTTTTTTCCAAACAAGCCGAGTTATTGGCCGAGAGTTGCATTTTTTTGTGGTGTTCCAAAAGTTTTGGTTTCTCTAAATGCCTGTAGAAAAAGATGATTGAAATGATTAGTAGTGCAGTTCATCGCTCATTGTTCTCTGTGTATTGTTGTCCATGCTGCTTTCAGGTCAGCCTACCCCTTTCTTCCCACCCAGTAATTGCTGCCTTCTTTCTTACCTTCTTTGTCATTAGCCTGAAAGCTAAAAATCTTTTCCATCTACTTATTATCAAACCAGTTGTACTGACTGAGAAGGTTAAGGTTTGTGCTCATGAATAATCTCATGAAGTACACAAGTTGGACAAATTTGAATCGCATCGACGCGCTGGACGTATATATTAACTTACAGAAGCTGAATTGTCTGAACCCTTAAATTCCTCTGAGTATAAATGTAAATTGTACAGACAGACTGTAGGCGTTTAGCTGACCTCTAGTGTTCAGTTCTTCCAAGCTAGGCTTTCAGTCTCATATTTAATCCACCTTGGTTTCATACGCTATTGTCTGCGTGTAATCATGTGTGTGTGTGTGTGTGTGTGCTGTCGGCTCCTGTCTCGTCTAGCGTCACGCCTTCAGATGTTCTGGCCTTTCATGTGAAGTTTCATATGCAAAGCAGCTCTTGATTATCATCGGGGTAATTACCCAATTTATTCCACCGCCACACCTGACTGACTGGAAGCGGGCAGAGATTCTGGGTTTGTTTCTGTGTTACCAGGATAAGGTCGTTCCACAGTCCACCATTTGAATACATTTTATTACTGGATTATATGACCGCTCTACAATTGGAGGGTTGAAGATAAGCTTGACGTGCTGTCTCCTTAAAGGAACATGGTCGTGTTTTTAAACCTGTTCCATTCGCTGCGTCAGTGACATTTGCGTGATTAGTGTCGATATTGATAAAAGAATGGAAAACTCTTTTACTATATTTGTAGTGAAAGACGCAAGGTCCACCTCTTTTAAATTAAAAAACTTTTGATAAACGCAGCAACTTATCTTAAACAGCCAGTAATAAGTGAGTGCGTGCCTCCAATACATACTGTATATGGATAAGGGAGATGACATGAATGACATCTTAGGAGAAATTGCATTTGTATTTTCTTAAATGGTGTGCAAATAGTTTAAGCTCGTCATGTGCACTTGTACTTTATTGATATGCCGGGGACATTTTATTCATTTACCTTTTTTTATTATTATTATTATTGTTATTATTTATTAGTAGTATTTATTAATTTCTGTGTGTATATGTCTGGCAGGATAGTTGTATTTCTAAAAGGATTGTGAAAATTGGACACCATGTTTAATTATATAGTACTTTATTATTTAGTACTCTTATTATGCTTATAGTCTACTGATATGTATGGGGTAAAATTCAAGAAAAATAAATTAGCCTAATAGGCTAAGAAAAATCTATGCAAACCCTTCACTACAAGCAGTCCACATTAATAATGTGTATATCATAGAGTGAAATAGACATCAGAGCAATCTTCACATAAACTATACTTTTCATTATGTTCTTAATGTAGCAAAATGTGACATTTATCCATAATGAAAACCATCCAAATGGTTAAAAAAATGGTTTCAACTGTTATTGTACCGTGTAGTTGCCGTGTAGGCCGTATGAGTTTGACCCATGCATATTTATTAAAGGGCGAGGAAGCTCCGAATTGTAATCACTGTAGCACCTATCTGACCATAAAGCATTTACTTTTGACCTGCTCAGGTTTTAATGCCAGGAGACAACAATTTCTACCAGAACAAACTTTACAGAACTTATTTTGCAAGATGAAACCAGAAAAACTTTTACAATTTCTATCAAAAGTGCATCTGAAGAGCCTTATATAAAATATTGTTCTTCTGGCCATACAATGCTATAATGTGATATTTATTTATCCCATTATATCTATAACTTTAAATTATATAAGTTTTATATAAATTGGTTGAATGTTTATTATATATCTGCCATGAAATAGCCTGTGAAGCTGATATGGCAATAAACCCTAATACAAACAAATAACTGTTTTACTTGGCTTTCTCTCTCTCTCTCTCTCTCTCTCTTTCTCTCTCTCTCTCTCTCTCTCTCTCTCTCGCTGTACCTGCAGGTTTGGCAATGATGTTCAGCATTTTAAAGTGTTGCGTGACGGGGCAGGAAAGTACTTCTTGTGGGTTGTAAAATTTAACTCCCTCAACGAGCTGGTGGATTATCACCGTTCAACCTCCGTCTCTCGAAACCAACAGATCTTTCTACGTGACATCGAGCAGGTGCCTCAGGTCAGTCAAAAACACAGAAAAGTTGACTTGTACAGTATATCTGCTTATGTTTAAGATCTACTCAAGTATTTACCATGTAGTGTATTGACAGCTGATTTTAGAAGAACCTTGTTGACAGTTACATGTGTTTGGTGTGTTCAGCGCATCGTAATCATGACGCCATTTCTTTCGTTGTTTGTGCAGCACCCCACGTACGTGCAGGCCCTGTTCGACTTTGACCCTCAGGAGGACGGAGAGCTGGGTTTCCGCCGAGGCGATTTCATCCAAGTCCTGGACAACTCTGATCCTAACTGGTGGAAGGGTGCGTGCCACGGCCAGACGGGCATGTTCCCGCGCAATTACGTCACGCCCGTCAATCGGAACATGTAAACAATAAACCTGTAGGTCCCTTCTTTCCAAAGCCACACACCCCTCTTTTAATAAATCGCCTAAATGTCCCCCTCTGCCCCTAACACCATGTGTTTTGCAGAGTGAAAAGAGAAAAATGAAAACTGGGGGGAAAAAAGGATCAGGAGAGTGTTTCATTTCTCCAGTGACATAATGGGCAAAGAAAAAATTCAATGTTAATTCCTGAGAAATATTGATTGCATCACTATGAAAGCTTGCAGCCAGGGTCTAATGACCCTAAGCTTAATGCAACATCACACATATTAACACCACAACAATCCTGTATGTAGGTTTCCCTGCTCTGTCTGCCTCCCCATTTTCTCTTCATCGACTCCTTTTCATTATAGTGCATTTTCCTTTCATTAAGTTTCGGCTGCATGTTTTAATCACATTGTAACAGGAAATTTTGAGGCCATTTTGGGTTTAACGAAAGAAAAAAGATTTTATAAAAAAATAAAAATAAAAAAAAACTACCACACATTAGATAGATGCAATTTAAAAAAATATATATAATTGATGCTAATAACAAGTTACAAAGTCTGAAGTAACAGGCACAAGAACTTTGTACATTGGTTTTTGGTGCCGTGAAAATATACATAAAGAGAATCCATTTTTAAGAAGATATATATTATATATTTGTATGTGTTTGTCTGTTTTATCTTTCCACACATTTATTTTTGTTTAGATGTAAATTATGTTCAGTTGTTTTTGGATGGAACGAAGTAGCTCTAGGACATGCTGAACCATTTCGATGAATTACAATCTGAGATTTCTCAGATACGTCGGCATGCTATATTTAACTCGCCACATATTCCCTCTGGATGAAAGTAACGTTCGTCTTGGAGCTGCGCATTCATAAACCTAGCTGTTTATCAGGACTCGTCGGGTGAGATGCAGGTGAGGGACGTTGTCCTCCTGCAGGAGTTTGTTTAATGTGAAATTATCATGAGGCCAGCCACCATTCAAAGCCAAGGTTATTACCGCAGCCACTTTTTCCCTTTCTTTTCCTCGGGCCGTGAATGTAGCTGACTTTAGACCTTCGAAATGAGCGTGAGGGAAGTAAAAGTCACTGTCCTGAACCACACAGAGGCGTGTCTTTTTACAGTGTCAAAACCATGTATGACCATGTATGCATCCACATGAAACAATATGCACTAGATGTGTATACACTTTTTCATCATGAGATTAAAAATCATGCGATTTTGATCTTTCGTTATGATGTATTTCGCCAGTCCCCAAACTGGCACCAATAATACCAGTATGCGAAATCATAGTCTTTGTATGTGAATAGTAGAGATTTCAACTTTACTGATGTAACTGTTATTTTCCCCTTTCTCTCCATTTTTATTGTGTGTTTTGAGCACTTTCTGTGTCAGCCATTTTTGATTCTTTTATGTTTTTTTTTTTTGTTTGTTTGTTTCGTTTTTTACCCCCGAGCCTTTTTGTTGTTTTTGTTTTGTTGTTCTCTCTGGATTAGTGCCTTTTCTCTGGTGTGTCGGTGTCTCCGGCTTCAGCTTTGGCTCCTGTGCCGGGTTCCGTCAGTCCCAAAGTAAGAGCTGGTGTTGTACACACTTCCCCCTTGGACACTTTGCACCAGTGTCCACATGGAACCAATCCTTCCTATTTAAATGTCCTACCTTTTCTTACCTAAAGAGTTTTGACAATTATTATTATTTTATTTTTTTTTGTTATTGTTTTTTGGGGCTCTTTTTTAATTTGCTTTTTTTTTTTCAATTAATAAAAATGAAATTCTAAAAATATTGTGATGTTATGTTATCTGTACTTAGCTTGTCAAGTGTGTTAGTCATGCACAGCAATTTAAGGACACGTGTAAACACAAATGGCTACACAGCTGTTAATATAAGTTGTTTGTTAGGCAAAAATGTTTTTACATTCATAAATTACAGCAAATGGTCAAATTGACACATTTCAAAACTGGTGCTAAATACATTCAACACTGTCAATTATTTTTGTATTGGATCAAAACTGTTACACGCAGAGATTGTCCTGAGCGGATTCAGATGAAATCAAAGAGAAAACAAAGCAGAGTGTTTGTTTAGTTTCAAAGTCGTCTTGAGTCTGAAATAAAAAAAGAAAATATCACATTTCTTAAAAGGAGAAATACCTGTGCATTCATACTTGAGCCACCCTGTGTTCAGGGTAGATTAAAAACACTTCCTTCTAAATTGACTGAAGAGGCTTAACTGAGGCTTGTGGCTCAGTCGCTCTTGTCTTAGCATGTAAGTTTTCCCTCTCAGTGTTGAGAGCTCAAATTGAGCTGTCTACCACTGGTTTATTTAAAACATCCATATTTTTAGTCACTAAGAAAAATTAGTAGCAAGGAGGAAAGGGAAGTAACTTTTTTGTAAAAATAAAAAATAGTTTAAAAATTAAACCTTTTCTTTTAAAACTAAGTTTGTTTAAACTACTTTAATGTGATCTAGTACTGCTGTTTAGATGATTAAAAAAAGGCTCTTTCATTTTAATGTTAATTTGTACTCACTATTTAAATCAGTACCACTGTGTGTTGGATCTAGAGCCGATCCTAGGAACACACCCAGGGTAGGAAATGCCAAAAATACAGTAACCCGAGCACAGGATCAGAGCCCTGACCCTGTGAGTCATCAGCACTGCTCGCTGCACCGCCAGTTTGCCAAAAAATAAATAAAATTCAAATAAAGCAGTCAGTTGTTTTATAAGCTAAAGATTAAGGTTTAATGTGAGTCAAAGATCCAGGGTCCTGAGTTCGATCCCGAGTGCAGGTTAATGTCTGTGGAGTTCATGAGAGATGTGAAGGTGCCTGGGCTTCAACCTGGGGTCCTAGCGCTCTAATCAGAAAAAAAGCAGGGCTTTGATATCATCATCATAATAAAGCAGCATAAGGAGATAAATGATCACAATAGCAATTATACAGCACTTATTTCTTTCAGTTATACTTTCTTACAACACTAGAATGTAACAGCATTGGGACGTTCAACTACATACATCTTTCCTGATAAATTCAAGGCTGAATTTCATATCCAGTGCTAACCCCTAATCAAGGGCACTATTTGCCCTTGTGAAACATTTAACATTAGAGTATTTGGGATTTAACCACAAAACCTACACAAAAGTTAATGTAGCTGATACTCCAAAGTGGAATAAGAGGAATATAAACATAAACTTGTGGGATTTACAGGTCTGTTTACCCCCACCATGTTTTATTCTCCTCACCTTTTGGCTGAATAATACCAGTAATAATTTAAAACTACTTTCAAACTACTTTTTCAACCTCAACTGTCGGTTGCCAGACAACTGTTGTATGACGAAGGCCCACAAGCATTTGCTCATGAAGTGTATTCTTAGCAAGTCCTCGAAAAAAGTCCACCTAGATAAAATCCATTCTTTTTTCTCCTCTCTTTTTTTTGCCACTTTTTTGTTTTAGTCTGTTTTCATCACGGCACTAGAAATTTTATTTATGCAACATGATAATAGCTAACTAGTCACATGACAAACAAGCCTGCGGCAATGTTTCAATGGCTGAACTGAAAACCTTAAAATGGATTGATGGCTTTTGACTTATTTTAAGGGCAGAGAATCTCCGTCCTGTGTAACTTTTCATGTTAGACCATGCATGGTCTAGCATCTGAATCTGTATTTCTTTCAGGTTCTCCAGTTTCACTCTCCCAAAGTAAAAACATGTACAGTTGGTAGGAGGATTGGCTGAGCGTGAATCATCTGTGTGAATGGTCTTCTATAATGGTTATATAGAAGAAATACTCCTTCCTTGCACCCAGGGTTATAAACGTGTATCTAACATTATGCCACAAATGTGTTTGTGTTGAAATGCATTGAGGATGCTGGCTCATTTTGCAACCAATGCAAATACATCGACTGACATCTTGGCCAGAGGGAGTTTTCCTGGTGTTGCTGCTCGAGTTTCTCATGTAAACTCTAATGCAAAATGAGAAGCATAGTTACAACATGTGGAATTCTACTTCACTTGATATCATGCTCTGACTAAAACATTTCTACGGTGTGTGTGTACTATAGTTCAATTTTGCCACACACACACACACACACACACACAAGTTCCACTCGGGCTGCTTTATCCTGACTTTCATGCCTGTAGTCAAATTATCTGAAGTGCTTTAGTTCAGATCATAACTCGGAGCAGTGCTGCTCAGTGTTTTTCTATTCAAATGACATTAAATGTGGTTCAGTATCAGATAAGTGCTGTGTCTCGAAATAGCTGTGTTTTTTTTTTTGCCAGTGTGGCCTGCTCTGCTGGCTCATGTGGTGGTTGTAAAGTATGCAAAAGCAGTAAGAACTCCTGTACTCCTGCCATGTGCACTCCTGCTGCTGCAGATGACGATAAGAGCTCAGGCTGTTTAAACCACACCACCTGCAAGCTTCTGGTGGTTTCACGGTCGAATGTAGCTTATATTTTACGTTATTTCCAGTTTCTCTGTGAAATTGAGTTTGAGCGTGTAGCTTTAAATAGTCACGCTACAGCAGTGTTACAGGGGACACATGCTGCCTAGAACCATGCTTTAGCATTCTTTGATCTTTTAAATTCAGTGTGTATTAATAGTAAACAGTAAATATGCATTAAAAAAAAAGGTTCATCTGCTACACGGGTCATCGCTTATCAATGTTGGGGGACATTACTTTTTAAAGTGACTAATTACATTACAAAATTACTGTCTTCAAAAAGTAATCAGTTACATTACAGTGTTATTATCTGATAAAAGTAACTAGTTCGAGTACTTTTCCATTGCAAAAAATTAAAACTCCTTTGTGACTCTTTATGTATCTTTTTTAAGTCAAGACCTTTATAATTATTCTACCATCATCACTCAGTAAAGTTTGGCCCATAATCTGTTACCTACTAATACCCCTATCTCACCTATGCGGTTTTGTGCGGTGGCAGTAAGTACGGTTTATCATGATTCACCGCAAGTTTTGGCGCTGTGATTAGGTTTCCATCTTTCCACGCGTCGGTCCTTGCATCATCAAACCGCATGGGTGAGATAGGGATATAACGGCAGGAATAACAGAGGGGGCTTGTAGGACGACATTCACACACACACTAACAGATTGGGAATGACTGCTGTCTGGCTCACAGATTACATAAATTTTCTAAATAACAGATTACATTAAAAAAAAAATAACTGAGTACTTAAATGGCGGACGTAACGCTTAAGATTAATCGTTACATTAAAAAAGTAATCCAAGTACTCCACTTTGTAACGCGTTACAACCAATACTGTTGCTTGTACTGCATGTGGGGACAATTTTAAGTTATTTGTTATATATATTTTAATAAAAACACGGATTAGCTATAACCGTTATAATAGGTTACCGTTTGCCACTAAAACAGTAAGGCTATGTGTTTTGACATCGTTTTATAAGAACAAGCATTAACCTTTTTCAGCCATTTATGCTACAATAGCTCTTCTATTACTTTGAACTACGTGGGCCAGCCTTCGCTCCTGACATGCATCAGTGAGCCTTGACCATTTATGAGCCTGTCGCTTGTTCGCCATTTTTCCTTCCTTGGAGCACTTTTGGTACATCCTAACCACTGTAGACCAGGAACATTCCACAAGAGCTGCAGTTTTGAAGTCGCTCTGATCCAGTCATCTAGCCATCACAATTTGACTCTTTTCAGAGTCATGCAATTCCTTAGGTTTGCCAATTCTTTGAACACGTCAATTTTTCCTAGCTGCCTAATACATCCCACTCACTCCCAGGTGCCATTGTTACAAGATAATGTAACTACAGTGGTGTGAAAAACTATTTGCCCCCTTCCTGATTTCTTATTCTTTTGCATGTTTGTCACACTTAAATGTTTCTGCTTATCAAAAACCGTTAACTATTAGTCAAAGATAACATAATTGAACACAAAATGCAGTTTTTAAATGAAGGTTTACGTTATTAAGGGAGAAAAAAAAACTCCAAATCTACATGGCCCTGTGTGAAAAAGTGATTGCCCCCCTTGTTAAAAAATAACTTAACTGTGGTTTATCACACCTGAGTTCAATTTCTGTACTCACCCCCAGGCCTGAGTACTGCCACACCTGTTTCAATCAAGAAATCACTTAAATAGGAGCTACCTGACACAGAGAAGTAGACCAAAAGCACCTCAAAAGCTAGACATCATGCCAAGATCCAAAGAAATTCAGAAACAAATGAGAACAAAAGTAATTGAGATCTATTAGTCTGGTAAAGGTTATAAAGCCATTTCTAAAGCTTTGGGACTCCAGCGAACCACAGTAAGAGCCATTATCCACAAATGGCAAAAACATGGAACAGTGGTGAACCTTCCCAGGAGTGGCCGGCCGACCAAAATTACCCCAAGAGCGCAGAGACAACTCATCCGAGAGGCCACAAAAGACCCCAAGACAACATCTAAAGAACTGCAGGCCTCACTTGCCTCAATTAAGGTCAGTGTTCACGACTCCACCATAAGAAAGAGACTGGGCAAAAACGGCCTGCATGGCAGATTTCCAAGGCGCAAACCACTTTTAAGCAAAAAGAACATTAAGGCTCGTCTCAATTTTGCTAAAAAACATCTTAATTATTGCCAAGACTTTGGGGAAAATACCTTGTGGACCGACAAGACAAAAGTTGAACTTTTGGAAGGTGCGTGTCCTGTTACATCTGGCGTAAAAGTAACACAGCATTTCAGAAAAAGAACATCATACCAACAGTAAAATGTGGTGGTGGTAGTGTGATGGTCTGGGGTTGCTTTGCTGCTTCAGGACCTGGAAGGCTTGCTGTGATAGAGGGAACCATGAATTCTACTGTCTACCAAAAAAATCCTAAAGGAGAATGTCCGGCTATCTGTTCGTCAACTCAAGCTGAAGCGATCTTGGGTGCTGCAACAGGACAATGACCCAAAACACACCAGCAAATCCACTAGAAGAAAAACTAAATGAAGACTTTGGAGTGGCCTAGTCAAAGTCCTGACCTGAATCCTATTGAGATGTTGTGGCATGACCTTAAAAAGGCGGTTCATGCTAGAAAACCCTCAAATAAAGCTGAATTACAACAATTCTGCAAAGATGAGTGGGCCAAAGTTCCTCCAGAGCGCTGTAAAAGACTCTATGCAAGTTATCGCAAATGCTTGATTGCAGTTATTGCTGCTAAGGGTGGCCCAACCAGTTATTAGGTTCAGGGGGGCAATTATTTTTTCACACAGGGCCATGTAGGTTTGGATTTTTTTTCTCCCTAAATAATAAAAATCATCATTTAAAAACTGCATTTTGTGTTTACTTGTGTTATCTTTGACTAATAGTTAAATGTGTTTGATGATCAGAAACATTTTGTGTGACAAACATGCAAGAGAATAAGAAATCAGGAAGGTGGCAAATACTTTTTCACACCACTGTATAGCTGCTGTGATACTGGCCATAATGTTAAGGCTGATGGATGAATGGATGGATGGATGGATGGATGGATGGATGAATAGATGTCATCGTCGCTTACTCACTCATCGCCATCTATACTGCTTTATCCTGTATTCAGGGACATGTGGGGCCTGGAGCCTATCCCAAGGAGGTGGGATATACCCTGGACAGGGTGCCAATTCATTGCAGGGCACACACACTCACTTATTTATTCACACACTACAGGCAATTTGGGAACTCCAGTTAGCTTAATCTGCATATCCTTGGACTGTGTGAGGAAACCGAAGTACCTGTAGAAAATCCACCAAGCACTGGAAGAACATGCAAACTCCATGCACACAGAGATGGGAATCGACCCTGGCTGGGAATCGAACCCTGATCCTGAAGGTGCATTTCTTCTTAAAAGCTATTAATCTTGTCAGGATGGTGTTCTAAAATGGTTGACGTATGACGTAGACTAACATTAATAGAAGCAAATTACACAATGGCAGTTGGCAGTTGGACATTCACGTGACCCGAATAAGAATCTGCAAAGAGGTTAAAATGAGCACAGGTTTACCAAAATATATTTGTAAAGAATACACCAACATTACTTGCTGTTTTTCAGTCTTCGACTGTCCAATTTCAGTCACCCATATCAGAGGGAATAATAATAATAATATGTTCTCTATAATTTTTTGGCACGCTTTTCAATACACTTCATCTATTGGTCAACAAGTTTTCATATTCCCTCTGATATGGATGACTGAAATTGGACAGTCGAAGAGTGGAACGTGTATGAATAGACCATGCAACTAACTAACAGTGTAGAAGGTCATATTGGGGACATACAAAAAAAAAACATGTTGCATTCTTACATACCTAAGTAGGTGATGTAGCATCAATGTATTTATTGTTTTTAATATACATTGTATATTGTAATGAAAGAGTCTTAAAAAAGGAAATGGCAAGTCTTGTTTGTGGATGTTGTAATATATTAACACAGATGTAAATAATAATGAAATATAATAGTTTAATATTAATAAATGTGATCTTAAAATTCTGACTAAGAAAACTCGCATCTGGAATCTTGACCATTCGCACTGGTGCAGAATTACCCCGTCTGTTAAACCTCTGACGTTTGCAGGTGACAGACACATCAGGAGTCATCGGTCTGATCGGAGAGAGTAATGTGTCTGTGCAGCTGTGGTATATATTTTTTTTTTCTTCTTTTTCTTGTAGTCGCAATAATCTGAAACTGAGCATGTGCAACAGGTTGACAGAGTTGCCCTTAAACCACTAACAGGAAGCGACTTTGATCATCTTTGATATTCTTTTACCCAGGCCACCACATTATACCACAGTGCTGTTGAACTCCCCACATTGCAATTCTGATTGGTTTTAATGTGTTTATATTAATTGATTATAATAAAAGGGGCTCGGACAATACAAGGTAAACGCCGGGTTTTTATTTTTTTATTTTAATGGAATCATTGATATCATAATGGTTGTGATTCTGTAAGATGTTCTGCATTTTTTGGAAGGAGCCTCCAATGTTAGACTCAGTTCTTTGTAACAGTCAGAGTTTGCCTTTTTCCTATAGCGCATGGGGAGTCTGATGCAATCTCTTCCCCAGGTCTTCCCCATCATGTGACACACACACACACCTAGCTCTCCTCATGGTGTATAAGAATGATGGAGAGGGGTGACCATGGGCACTTAAACCTATACACAGCAAGCCACGATGCACTTTCATGCTAGCGTTAGATTTTTTTAACGAGTTGCACTACAGTAGCTCTTCTGTGGGATCGACCAGAACCATTTTTCCTAATACATTGACTTTTTATTTTACTTGTCAGTGGCTTTAATGTTAGGCTGAGCATTATAAGACACAACTAAAGCAAGGCAACAAAACTGACTAACCGCAAAAGTCGACCAAA